>NC_079165.1:86109468-86336968 GCF_947568905.1 Ostrea edulis | reverse complement strand
TTCCATCACACTCGCAGACCAGGTCCCCATACCCCTACCAGTGTCAATCTGTGACTGATAGCAGTGCGGTATTTAATTTGAATAGTCTAGAGGAAATTCGAAATATGGTAGTGACGTTTCTTCCTTACTGAATTAGCTGGATTTTTAACGTTTAAAGAAAAGTGGGGTATGGACTGGGGGGTTAAAAATGCTATTTGCCAAATTTTTAACAATAGCAAGGCAAAAGGGGTCATAAGCTACAGATGATGCAATTTTCACTTGCAAGTTGCACTGCCACGTAGTTACACTTAATTAGTGACTTACTTACAGATAAATAAAGTAACTTACAAATATTTTATCTATTTATTTATCTATCATTTCATTTCATTTTTTTTTAATATCATGGTTTGTACTTGAAGAGTCATCGCAATAAAGGGACATTAATTACTATAGTGTTACAAAAAAATCTGATCATGCAGTTTTTAAATTTCTGAATTTTGAAAAAATAAAAATAAATAAATAATAGATTCTGATACCACTCAACCCCCGACTGGTCAGAGAGTTCTGTTTCTGTCAGTTCTGATGCAACTAGCTCAGCCCCCAGACTGGCCAGAGTCTACTGTTTCGGTAAATTCTGATAATGATGCAACTCAGCCCCCCCCCCCCCCCACCCACAGCTCTACCAGAAGTTCTCGGAAAAGACTTGCTGATGTTTAATAAATCAGTTTTCCTATTAATTTTACTCCTGTTCATCAGTTCATTAGGCTATGACCCAATCTGATTAAATTTAAGATCGTTGATCCGCTCTGTATTCCTCTTCCTTTCCTGTATCTGTGAAGTCCAGAGGTGAGATATATTCTTTCCAAAACAACTAAGAATGTTCATGGAACAATTTAGTATTAATTGTTTTCCTTTTCTGTTGTATGCCTTATTTCAAGAAATAACTTTCAGGTCACTTTTTAATGTGAAATGGAACATTTTCAATTTTTGACAACCTGAAGGTAGGGGTGTTTAAGACACTATACCTCATTTTCTGTAAGGAAGTGGAGTAAAAGGAATTCAGAATTGGATTCAGCATACTCAATATTGGTAATTACACCTACTTTTTATTGTTTTGGGTAATGGTGTTTCAAGAAATAAAGTTGGGTCACTTTTTGATGCAAAATGAAACATTTTCCATTTTTGGCAACCTGACGGTAGGGGTGTTTGAGACACTATACCTCATTTTCTATAAGAAATTGGAGTAAAAGGAATCCAGATTTGAAATCAGCATACTCAAAATTGGTAATTACACCTGATTTTTACTGTTTGGGGTAATTTTTAAAAAATAGGTGGTGGTTGCTAGAATAGGGTAGGGTAGAGGAAATGTAAATTAGTCTTGATGGCGACGTCTCCATATGAGTGAAAAATTCTCGAAAGGGATGTTAAACAAGATACAACCAATCATATTAAAGTTTTACAACCTTGACTTTTACGTATGAGTACGATTTAGAGCATGGATACGGAGTTTGAGTTTGAGTATGAAAACGTGTTAAATTGTTTTAAAATCCCCAGGTCTGGTGTGTTGCCTTTGTCAAAATTGCTATGTCCAGCATCCATATATTGGAGTGGAAAAAGACTCGTGCATATACATTATAGAATTAAATATAAGTATCATTAATTTATTTTCAAAAGGATCGTTTATATCAGATTTAAGAGAAAAATTCATGATTGTCGATCAAGGAGCAGGGCTGCCGTCCCGCTGCTCGGTGGCGATAAAATTCTTGAGGAGGGCCGAGATCAATGTATAATTACAAATGCATTGCATCTTATCTCCTGTGCATGGCCCTTGTGTGCTGTGTTTTGCAATTTAGAAAATGTATGAATAAGCGCGAGATTCTAGATGAAGATTGCATATTTATATACCTCATGTAGTTCGTATACGCGGATAACATTCATATATATATAGTATGTGAAAGAACGGAAAAGTTTTGCATTGGGAATGAATATTTTTGAAACTGGATAAAATGATAATGTTCATGTTCCGCTATTGACCTCATGATTGATATCTTTTAAAACCAAGTTGTCATGCATGCGTTGAGGGATATTCGGCATTCCCATTTACTAAGTTTTCACACTTCTATCTAATCAGGGGAGGGGTGGACTCTCACTTGTTTCTTGAGGTGGAGAAATAACTTATAATTTACAATTATCAGCATCCCCAGTGACTTACTTAATTAATTTGAGAACTCTTGTTATGAATTGGAGAATATTCAACTAATTGTACAACAGCAGCTCGACAGGCAATTCAAAACCAGACTCAGAGAGATGCAATTTTAAACTAAATGATATGACGTAAACTACATCGCTACTATTGCATTTATAAACACCTATCATTGTATAAATTGAAATAGTCAAAGGCTTGCACATGGGGAATGATTAATTTCATTGGAAAATTTAATAATTTGTATAACAATGTACAGTGTAATTATATTCAATATTCCGACTCCTTCAACTAAACTTGCTTTATCTATTGAATATCTTACCTTTCTGTCATGTTGCAGTGGCCCTTCATATTTTAGTGTATCTTTGTTGTTTCCTGAGCACTACATTGTTGTTTCCTGCGCACTACATGTTGCATTTGGTGTTTGTACCCCCTAAAGAGTGAGTAAATTTAGTCTTATTCTGATGTATAGATAGATAGTGATCTGTGTTACACAGATCTGAATTGTGCAATTTATCTATTTTGTGCTATATCTTTGTGCATTTGTACTTTTAGTTTTCCACATTTGGGAAGGTGAGGTTTGTGGATAATTCAATGGATGAATAAATACCGTTGTACATTTGCAAGAAGCATCAACGTATTTACAACCGTCTACACGTGTATTGCACTACAAACCAATCAATGAAATTCCTATACATTGCTGTCAGAAAACAACAAAACAGAAAACCGTTAATCTTATCATTTATCCCACGTCACCAAACATACCTTCGGTTTTGCATAATTACCGAACTAATGAAAGGTGAAGATAACGAATAGTGATCAATCTCATAACTCCTATATTCTGATCAGGTAAACGGAGTCATCCGTAGTCAACATCAGTGTGCCAAGAACGGTCTAACAATCGGTATGAAACACGTCAGACAGCATTTGACTTAATGTAAGGTTGTATTGGCAAACTAGATCGTAATAACGACCATAGAATTTCCGAAATGCTCACTTTAAACGAGATTGTTGAAACCCCTGCACCATCAAATTGTTTTTCAGTAGCTTGCCACGATTTAAAGACTGGTTATACGCAGAACTAGCTGTTTCGTTCTTGGAATCAGTTAAGAGATATAAACAACATGTGCAGGTGATAATGGAATATTGTTACATAGATATGGGAAATGACGATGAAGATGCTGAAATCATCCCGTTTATCATAAAGTTGAGTTGTTAGTTTGCCGTCAATATCTACTTTCAATAAAATATCTAAGTATGAAGCAGAAGTGGACGACTCTGTGGTCTCTGTTATTTCGAACTCCCAGGGATATGTTGTATTTACATTGTACATGTAAATTGTTCGTGTACTTGTAACTTATATTCTCTCAGTCAAAAGGAGGACTTGAACACAAAGGGAACTTTTCAATTTAAAACTACTGCAAGTACGACGAGATTTGCAAAATATGGTTCAAGGAGTGTTAAACCAGATGTTTTTTGCATTTGAATTTAAAAGCCATTGTTCAAAACAAATATTATAGAGCTATGTTAACTTGGAGAACATCTGTTTAAAACTAAGAACAGAAAATCGATTTCTCGTATGGTTTAAGACCTTACCATCACTTCTACTGATGTCATTATCACTGTTATGTCTTATATATATTGGGGTGTTTGTCCGGTATCATGTAACAATTTGTTATTTTATTTACTATCTTGTATTTGTTCTATTTACATGTCATGCTGAAAATACGTATACATTTTTTGTATAAATTCATGTACGTACGAAAAACATTAACTCTATGGCTCATAGTAATGAACAATACAATACAGACGTTCATAGTAAGTGTGGTGATCTATACTGCATCGATATCGCCATTTTCATTTTCATCAGAAACGCATATCCGGAGGTGTCCATCAACAAGATGAAAAACTATCAAGTGCTTGTTTTGTGGTGGCATATTCTGGCTGCAATGAAATCCGAGAAATGTTCCAAACGGCGGATAATATGATATTTACCGCCGACCTACATTTTTCGGAGAAATCATTTTCCAAGGAAACGATTCGTTATATATACACCTGTGTTATCTATTTTTTCATCGTATCCTGTAATGTGTCATAACGATGAACAAGATAACACGACTGCACCAATTCATTTATGTTGGGTTATTTATTCGGAGAAAAAATGTTACGTAGATTTCCTTTAAATCAGAAAAATCAGTGATTCAGGAGTTTAAAATGAGTGTTAGGTTACGACAGATAATTATATTGGGTATATTTCTAGCAAGTTGTCTCTTCTGCGAAAACCATGATACATGTACTTTTAGATTGTCGAGCTTAACTTGCCTATCAGCACAGCAGATATGTGAAAATTCTGATGGAATTGTGCCTTTGACATACAATCATGAACTTTAGCATACAGTAAGGGCATACCCTTATAGTGTATTTTGGATGTTGGGGCATTCCAGATTTCTCATAGGGCTAAAATGGCGGGGTGACCATTTCACAAAATGGTCTCCTTTTAATTATATATTTTGTCTACTAATTTAGCCCTGAAAACTGGTAGGCCTTCCTCCGCATAGACGAAAACAAGGTAGAACTGATTGCCTTCATAGCAACGAGGATAGCAACCACGGTCATAAAGAAGCAAATCATCAGCACACTCCACAAGGATGCACTTTGTACACAGCCCCGATATGTTGCTGGTCACGCCCCTTGCAGCCTCGAGGAGGCAGATACGAAAATACTACTCCATGTCGAAGATATAGTGAGGCAGGGTTATACCAAGATGTCAACACGCACCAAGGAATCAGATGTGATCCTTGCAGTGGCGTTGACTTTCCCACAGGAAAATACTTTGCGTACTTAGCTACCAGCTCACGAGATAATGTGACACTAGGACGAAACAAGTGCCGAGGGTTGCCATTCTTTCATGTCCTCCCTAGGGTGTGACACCTTGTCATGCCAACAAATTTTAACGATCTTTTGTAATTTTGTGTGAAAGGTAAAGATAACGAACAGTGATCAATCTCATAACTCCTATAAAGAATGCAAAATAAAGAGTCAGAGTCCTAGACATACCAGAGGAGGGATCAGGTGCATATGAGGAGTAAGCATCCCCTGTCGACCTGTCACACCCGCCATGAACCCTATGTCTGGACTGGGGAAACGGAGTAATCTGTAGTTGAAATCAGTGTGCCAAAATTTGAAATATTGAATAACAACGTGATAGCTCACCTTGAAAAGTGAAAGGGGGACAACCACTCTGACATTAAATATTTAATAATAAATATGAAAGATAAAGGAAAAATGAATTGATTATTTCATAAATAGTTTAATTCTTTAAAACAATTGAAAAGCAAACTAGAAAAAAATCCAAACGTTATTAAAAGAAGTCCATCATCAGTATCTGACTGTTCGACCCATACTCCCTTTGATCCACCATCCCCTTTTGTAATGTGATAACCAAATTAATGAAGAAAATTCGTGGGTTTTTTTGTCTTTAGTATCTATCTAATTTTCATTTCCAATGCCATTTTGGGGTTTTACCAAACTCTTTTTTCTTTATAATTTATTTATTTTTTTGGTCACATACAATACATCAGACACTTACACAAACATACCTTTCATACATGCATACATGCTTCAAACTCTTGTAATGCAGATGCAGTTATTGCTGGTTTTAACAATCAGGACTCCTTAATTCGCACTGGATTTTCAAAGTAGATGAACTCCGATTTACAGACTTCCGTTCAACGGAAAGTGGCATTTGGTTAATATAACTACGTGCCTGCAAACTCTAATTATCTGATAGGTTTTCCTCTAAGCCATAGTTTTTCAATATTCCCCGATGTGCATGCAAGAGAAAGGTACTGCCACAAACCAAACTACGATATTGATTCTCATTCCCCCTCCCCAATGGCATGTTGTACATATGAAAATAGCAACATACGATGCACAATTTTTATACGTCGATGTTTCAGAGGATGGTTGTCTTCGCCGGCATGCAACCCCCTCGTTTCTAAAACACAAATAACCAATCATCATTCATTCCTTAAATAAATCACGAGTTCAACATAACATTAGATAAAACTTAAAAACGCATAACACAGGATGAGCCCGCATGCGCAAGTGAAACAGAATTATAATCATACACACTGATCAGGATATAGGGCTCACGGCGGGTGTGACCGGTCGACAGGGGATGCTTACTCCTCATATGCATCTGATCCCATCTCTGGTGTGTCCAGGGGTCCGTATTTGCCCAACTATGTATTTTGTATTGCCTGTAGGAGTTATGAGATTGATCACTGTTCGTTATCTTCACCTTTCATGTACATAAAATATCTGGAGGTTTATTATTCCAGTCAACTCAATCTACAACGACAACAACAACAAAAATAATGTCATATTACATAACACATTTTATATATTTACAAGCTGTATTTACTGATACAAATCATTGGGGAGATTTCTAGTTTGTCTCTTTGATATAGGCAACGGACCTTCGGATCCGCAATTCTACCTACGGGAAAAAGCGCAGATGTAAAGCAGAATATCTTTACCTAATCACCCGTAAAAATGTAAAGAAGAGTATCCATATCTAATCACCCGTACAAACGTAAAGCAGAATATCCTTACCTTACCTTGCCTAACCACCTGTAAAAACGTAAAGCAGAATATCCTTACGTAATCACCTGTAAAAACCTAAGGCAGAATATCTCTACATTATCACCTGTAACAAGAGCAATGCCAACGTGGCATAATACGCCCGTAGATTTTGCTCAAAGAAAAGTGGGATTCATATTTTAGTGAAGTTAGCACTGTCCTCTGTGAGCTAATTCATTATTATGCTTGTAGAAATGGATATCAAGATATAAAGAGGGATAGCCTTAGAATGTGCTACTTCATAAATATAGGAACCTTCCTCTCATCATGATGATCAAATATACCAAGTTATGATATCCTGGAGCTTACGGTTCGGTTTGTATCCTGCCCACAAGGTTTTCATTAAAAGTGATACTACGACCTTGACCTTTGACCTCTGACCTTAAAACAATAGGCATCTTCCTCTCATCATGGTGATCAAATATACCAAGTTATAATATCCTGGAGCTTACGGTTCGGTTTGTATCCTACCCACAAGGTTTTCCTAAAAAGTGATACTACGACCTTGACCTTTGGCCTCTGACCTTGCAAAAAACAATAGGCATCTTCCTCTCATCATGGTGATCAAATGTACCAAGTTGTAAAGTCATAGGACTTATGGTTCAGTCTGTATCCTGCCCACAAGGTCTGGACAGACAGACGGACGACGCCATACCATAATACGTCCTGTCTTCGACGGGCGTATAAAAACGTAAAGCAGAATATCCATACGTAATCACCTGTAAAAACGTAAAGCAGAATATCCTTACCTTATCACCTGAAAAAACGTAAAGTAGAATATCCTTACGTAATCGCCTGTAAAAACGTAAGGCGGAATATCTTAACCTTATCACCTGTAAAAACGTAAAGCAGAATATCCTAACGTAATCGCCTGTGAAAACGTAAAGCAGAATATCCTTACCTTATCACCTGTAAAAACGTAAGGCAGAATATCCTTACGTAATCGCCTGTGAAAACGTAAAGCAGAATATCCTTACCTTATCACCTGTAAAAACGTAAAGCAGAATATCCTAACGTAATCGCCTGTGAAAACGTAAAGCAGAATATCCTTACCTTATCACCTGTAAAAACGTAAAGCAGAATATCCTAACGTAATCGCCTGTGAAAACGTAAAGCAGAATATCCTTACCTTATCACCTGTAAAAACGAAAGGCAGAATATCCTTACGTAATCGCCTGTGAAAACGTAAGCTCTCGCAAGTTCTCTGTAGCTTATATCAATATGAATGAAGACATTATATTAAGAATGATTCCACTGGATGAAAGCAGAGTGTACAGACGTGTATATCAGTATTTCAACCTCGTATGAAGAAAGGGGAGCCCCTTTCTCTTTTTTTATTAAAAAATAATTTCTCAAATTTTCTAATCAATGATGTCTGAGGATGTTTCTCTATCTCCCTTGAAATTGTCGTATTTGTTTTAAAACAGAGGGCAAAATCACTCCAAAGAATGGTTGGTTTTGCTCTCTGGCAGCAAACATGATGTAAACTGGGTCGATATGAACTTTAAAACTAGATACAATCTAGCGTATCAATATATAAATAGAGTACACACGCTGACGCCGCACACTGATCCTGCAGACGGAAAGTCGAAATATCAGGAAGGACATACTGGATTTCCGGGTAAGAATAAAACATACACATATTATAGATTATTAAATTGTTAAAAATGTATAAGATAAATGTTTAATTGATCATAATATAACCATTGTGATAGCTCTGCGTATAATGATCATAATTACATGCAATTCTGAGATATTCTATATATCGAAAAGTCGGAAAACTCAATGTATTACTGATGAAATTTGCATTGTATTTACGAATATTAGAATAATGATTAGTTTTAATATCATGTAATTCTAGTTTGTATTTTGTTTGACCTGTCGAAATACATGTATTTAAGGTTTCTTTACTATTGACAGTGAACGTATGTGACTCAGATATCAGAAATGCTGCACCCCCGGCGCAGTGCCCAGGCCGTTCTACTTTGTGACCTCTGTGAAACTGTACCCCTACAGCGTCACTGTGAACTTTGTAATATAAACTTATGCAAGACCTGTGTTGGGGAACACCTTTCTGATTCATCTAAAAAACACAATGTCGTGTCCTTTTCATACAAAAAGTCTACTCCTAACTACACAAAATGTAAAAAACATGCCGACAAACATTGCGAACTTTACTGTAAGAAATGTGACATTCCCGTCTGTTGCACCTGCATCTCAAAACAACATAAAGGGCATAATTTATGTGATATTCTGGAAATACTCAGCTCTAAAACGGAAACTTTACAAAAAGATTTAGAGGAACTAGAGATCAGAATTTATCCTCGATATGAAAAAATGGCATTTGATGTCCAAACTGAAAAAGCCGAGTTACAAGCGAGTTACGGGAAACTGACAACAGCTGTCGATCAACATGGAGACGTCTTGCACCGAGCGATCACTGCCATTGTAAACCAACGGAAATCCGATATTGAGGAGATGAAAAATAACCATATGGCTGCTTTAGATAAAAACACATATCAAATCACACAGAGAATTACAGAACTTAGAAAAATAATTGAGGACCTGAAGAAAATACTGAACACCAAGGACGTCTCTCTAACATCTGCTTACAAATCTAGGAATGGCCAGTTCCGACATTTACCTCCTAAAATCCATATTACTTTACCAAATTCCTCTCCTTCCAAAATAAACAAATATCAGCTTAGTAATATGTTTGGGTGTCTGTCACCATTGTCCATTACAACCGAAGAACAAGTTTACACCATTATGTCACCAGAAGCTGTATCGTCTCCTCCAGTCAAACCACTGCTAGATGAACCGCGCCTCACTGCCACCATAGACACTGGTTATAATACACTATTCAGTGTTAGCTGTCTCAGTGAAAATCAAGTCTGGACATGTGGGAATGATGAAATCATGAAGCTCCTCAACCTTCAGGGGAAACTACTGACATCAGTACAAACCGAGCCAGGGAATGAACCAGAGGACATAGCAGTGACGCGGGACGGATATCTTGTTTATACTGACACTAATACTGTAAACCTAGTGAAAAATAAACAGATACAGACCATGATGAGACTACAAGGCTGGAGACCACTCAATGTGTGCAGTACCTCTTCTGATGATCTCCTGGTTACCATGTTCAGTGATGATAGAAAACAATCCAAAGTTGTCCGTTACTCCGGCTCCACAGAGACACAAACCATTCAGTTTGATGATCAGGGTAGTCCTCTCTATTCATCTGGTTCTTACTATAAATACATCAGTGAGAACAAGAACCTGGATATCTGTGTGGCTGACAATGAAGCTAAAGCAGTAGTGGTGGTCAATCAGTCAGGAAAACTTCGATTTAGATACACTGGTCATCCCTCTAATACAAACGAATCATTTACGCCACGTGGCATCACTACAGACAGCCAGAGTCACATCCTGACAGCAGACTTTAGAAATCACCGTATCCACATCCTAGATCAGGACGGACAGTTCCTCCGTTACATTCAAAATTGTGATTTACGCCGTCCATACGGTTTGTGTGTTGACATCAGAGACAACCTCTTTGTGACTGAATGGAACACTGCTAAAGTAAAGAAAATCAAATATACATTGTAAATAAGTAGTGTTAATTACACATCTAACCAATATGTTGATTATATATCTGAAAACAATGTTCATTACAGTTTTCTGTTAATCACGGATCTCTATTTGATCAAAGTTATGTTAGATGTACTGTTTGATATTGATAATAACTTGAAAGATAAAAATGCTAATGTACTAGTATACAATTACAAATAAATGCTAGAAGATATAAGACAATAAATCTAACTGTAATGTAAATGAAATCTCATCCAAATGCTTTTTGGAGTTCTTATTGTGTATGAAATAAATCTAATTTCTAAACAAGGATACATTCTACCACGATGTTAAGAATGACCCCCAAAATTGTTTGAAAAAAAATAATAAAAAGTGGTGAATACACTTTTCTTAAGTCGTAATAATGAGATAAAAAATCTTTATAACGAAATACAAAGTTTTTCAAAATGAGCAAAACGCTCATATGAGCAGACTTCTATAACACTATGAAATATGGGCCACATCACTCATGTTGTGATTTTTAAAATCTTTTTTACAATCTTTTTTCCCATGAAAAATGTTGACCTTGTATTGTGTTCCAACCTAACTCCAAAGGATAACGCCACAACCAAACTTGAATTCACAGAACATGGGGATGTCTCAATACCACTATGATTACTTTGCTGTTCTGCAAAAGAAGACATTTTAAAAGGTTGTCTTTCGTGTATACATGCATTATATAAAATTTGATCGCCCTATCCCCGAAGTTAATGATTTGAAGAAGAAAAATTAAATCAAAACCATTTCAAAGTGTTTGCAATTTGTTGTAATGTGGACCCGCTGCTCTTGAAAAGAATTTGTTCTTTTAATGAATTTGCTGTATATTGCTATATAAAACGATGATTTCCCCTTACGTTGTCATATTCATTATCTTGGTAATATTTGGAACCAGAATTATACACTTTTCATGGGGTTTGTTGCAAAAATAATGGCGCTATGAGTTACACTTATTAATATAGTGAGAGATGTTATGATGTCAACTGTGTCATAACTATCTATTTACGATATTGTGACATTGGCTTTCTTTCATGAAAGGTGAAAGTAACGAACGGTGATCAATCTCATAACTCGTATAAGGAATACAAAATAAAGAGTTGAGCAAGCACGGACCCCTGTACGTACGAGAGGCGGGATCAGGTGCCTAGGAGGAGTAAGTACCCCCTGCCTACCGGTCACACCCTCCGTGAGCCCGGTAAGTCATACGTTGATGCTGCGATAGACACGTGCCTGTATGCATATAGAATTATTTTTTTCAAACTGTAGTTTTATATTCGTCTGTAGAACATTGGAAAGACAGAGAAGTATATAATAATTGATTCTAAAAGATGAATGCCAAAATACATAAAGTCCCTAACTCCGTCACTTTCAAGAAACCCTGCGCAGTAGTCAATTCAAGAATATGTCCAAACAAATAACAATAAATTAATACGTAATCTATTATATCTATCATATTTTATTTGAAATCAGTAAGCACTTTCCCTTTCATGCGCTATCACATCGATTCCTGCGTCACAGCGACAACATACTAGCTGACAGCCACTTTTAAGAAGGTCTATCACGGGTGGATCCAGGAATTGTGGTTACGGGGGGCGCCACTTTAATTTATGAGGCAGTGGGTGCAAGGCGAAGCCCTGGTGGGCGTCCAGGGGTCGAAGCTCCCGGAAGCTCCTGGATTTTACAGATTTTATGGAGCTTGAAATATTTCTCCTATTAAGTCATTTGTACTATTTTCTATCATTTTAATAAGGTGAAATTAATAAAATGACCCAAATTTTAAGGGGTTTTTGGAAAAAATTAAGTTCTCCCAATAAAGTAATTCAAGAAATCAAAGGATTTTGTCATTTATTTCTCTGGGAGTGGAAGAAATTATTGCTTCTTTTATCGTGTAGTACATTTTCCGGAACAAGATACCGCGATTTACCTTAAATTTGAAAATTTTAGGGGGGTGCGCGCCGGCTGCGCCCCCTTTAAATCCGCCACTGTCTATATCAAGGGTTAAAGATGATATACCAATGTGGCTAGAATATTGCTGAGGTTGTTTGGGGGAATATTTTATTTTTTTACTTACAATATTTTACATAAGTAGGATAAATAAGCATTATATATTGCTCTAATACTGTACACACATATTAATGAATAACTGTATAGAGATTCCTAGTTGAATATATTTTTTCATTAGAAATACTAGTATGCGTTTCTTGAGAATTGTTTATATATACCTTGGTTTAAGTTTTTGCAGCCCCTCCCTCCCCAAAATCATGCATTAATATCTTATTGGCTATTATAATTTTTTTTTTTTAAATATATGTACTTCTTATTTCAAAAACGAGAAACATCTGTTGAGGCAAGGGGCGTAACATGTGATGAAAAGAGGTGTATGTAGGGGAGATTCAAATCCAAGAAATATAAATAAATGGATTCAAATCACAGCTCAATGACGAGCAAATGAGTTTGACTAGAAAGAAATTTACTGATGATAAATTCTGCCTCATCTGAGTAGTGTTGAAAAAGGTGTGTTTCTGTTGATAAGAGGGGGTGTAACTTCACCTATGAAGGCTAATTATATGGTCAAATTTTACTCTTATAATCACTAAAATTCAGGAGCTTACGGGGGCTAAGCCCCTTGGCCCCCACCAGGGCTTTGCCCTTGACCAACTGGGGGCCTTAGGACGGGCCCCAGACCCCTGCCTCTGGACAAAATTCACTGAACCTTAACCAAAATTCCTGTATCCGACCCGGCTTTGTATGGGAAAAGCTCGCAAGCTCGCTCCGTCTACGCGCCAAAAACCTCAGTCGTCATATTTTTCCATACAAAATTTATAACTTATAATAATGTTATAAACAATATATAAATATTGCATGTAGTTGAGGGTAACATTGAAAATTTTCACCCCTCGAAAAACCATTGTCAAATTTCACCCCTCGAAAAACCATTGTCAACCGAGGCGTAGCGGTTGACAATGGTTTTTCGAGGGGTGAAAATTGACAATGTTACCCTCAACTACATGCAATATTTGTTTTATTATACTGAATGTTATATAAACAACAAAGCAGAAAGACTTGCGTCTGTTGACATTTGATCAATCACTGTCATGCGATTTTTTGTATATCGATGTGGGTATATTCGTGTTTATTACAAACACTCAAACGACGTCGTCTTACAATTTACAGCGAACCGTAGACGCATGTGATAATTTTTTATAATATTGTAGTAATATTCGATGTTATTAAGATCGGGCTCGACATTCCCGGTACTGATCAGCTGTCGAGTTAGTTGTATTCAAGTCATAGACCAGACCAGACCTTTAGAGGCTATCATCTCGGAGATCTGTACAACTCGGCCTATGGTGAGCGACTTATGCAGTTACTGCACTAACTGGGCACTCTTTATTATATTTATACCACGTAATTTACAACAATATCACCCGTTGTCAAGTACTGTTACCCGTTGCTAGATGCTATCACCCTGGAGGGCGTGCTTTCAAACTTCCACCAGAGTTCGTTTACTCACAAACCAAACTCTTCCACTTAGGCATTATGGGATAGCGATTTCTTAGGCCGCGTATACTGTGACGTCACTGTAGAATAACAAAAAAACATAACGTCAAACGTAAACAACTTTCAAAACAAGAACGTAAACATCAAGTTCATTACTTTACACAATAATTTGAACAGAGTCTCCCTACTTTTTGATGATCTTTTGATCATTTTATGTTTAAAATAAAATCTATACTTTAATATTAATGCTCTTAATATCAATATCTTCAAACTTTTAACTGCGAACTACTTCTTTAGTGTTATTTGCCTGCGTGATAATCGCGGACTCACAATATACAAATCGGTACTGACTAAAACCCGGTCTCGGTCCCGGTCTTCGGTCTCGGTCCCGTGACTAAAACCCGGTCTTCGGTCCCGGTCCCAGATTTTTTTATTCGATAAAAACAGAATATATCAGAATATTTTAGCCCCAATTTCTCGTTAATTTAGATATGACATATCATGCCTGCATTCTGATAGTTGATTGATAATATTATTGTCGTCTTTCGTAAAATAATATGTGAAAACTCCGGGACCGGTGGGACCGAGAAATAAAAACAGTGCTAAAAGCCGGTCCCGGTCTCGATGTTTTTTTTTAATTTTTCTAAATAGCCGCTTTAATCTACTTTTTTATGAGAAAAAGATAAGAGTGTTATATTCAATGACATTCCTTTGTATGCACATGTATATTTCTGATTTATTGTATGTTTGTGTTTTATTCCAATTTTCCTTTTTAATGTCAAAATCGAACTCACCTACGTGATTTTTCTCTCCCAAATGAACACGTTACAATACATATTCATAAAAAGATAAGGGTGTGGAAGAGAAATGATATATATATGTACTTATCCTGGTGTATTTGTTTGTAATTTACTGTTGGGTGTAGTATTTACAAAGTCTTTTTTATATTTCATTTAGGTCAAACACCTGACCACACGATTGATAAAATTTTCAAATTCAATGTTGGTGTATTCCGAACCGGGTCTCTGTATATGTATTCTCTCTCTCTCTCTCTCTCTCTCTCTCTCTCTCTCTCTCTCTCTCATTTACGAGTGTATCGTGAGAATCGCATTAATTTGTTAAATTATGATGTTATATTAGTTGTTTTAATCAGGGAAGAAAAGCCTCTATGTAAATATTAGAATAATACGTGCAAGATATGAGTCCAGAATGTACGATGTATGAAGTACTTTAAAAAATTATGTTCATTAGTGAAATGGAAAAAAAAAAAAAATATTGTTCTTAAATTTTATTATGATTATTGAAACATGATGAATAATTGTTGTTGATAGCGAAACAAAATTAATGTGCACTCTAGTCAACAACCCCTCCCCCGCCCCTTTCCAGAAAGATTTTGAATACAAGAATGATGCTTTTGAAAAGCAAATGTTATACCCCCGTAATCGGATATTTGGGGCGCATTTATATAGTTCTTGGTCCATCCGTCTGTTTGTCAGCAAAAACTTGAACCTTCGGCATAACTTTTGAATGCATGTTGATAGGGTTTTCATATTTCACATGTGTACTCCTTGTGACAAGACCTTTCTTTACATGCAATTCTTCACTTTTCAAATTACGAGGGTATAAAATGCTTCACGCAGGCATACTTTTCATGAAGTGCTAACAGTAGGCCTATTTGTATTTTCAAAACTGAAATTTATTCCTTAAATAAATTTACATGTATGTCTTGCATATTTATAAATGTAGATTTCATTGTTCTTAAATTTATCAGTTTATGTCAAATTTATGCACTTTGAAATATAAGATATTTTGAAAACAGGAAACCAACAGTTTTTGTGCAGCATAATTAATGCATATATGTTTGCACATATACGTATATAACTATTCACAATAAATATAGTTACCACATAATATTACAGTAAAACATACCATAGAGTATTTGAAGATCATCTAAAGTCAGAGGGTATCTTCTGTATAAGTATACAGAATCTGAGAATTTTTGGTGAGCATGTGCTCTATGTATGACACACTTTTATAGATACTATAAATATATTAGGTGGACCTTTTTAAAAGCATTGTATCTAAAAGAACCACAACTGAAAAAAAAAGAAAACTAAGTATGAAATAAGAAAGGAAAAAATATTTTATAGTTATTATTTATTGGTTATATACAACTATACCCATATAAAGAGATCGGGTTCGGAATACCAAACATGAATCTTTGAAAACTGATTTTGACAGGAATAGAAGAAATAAAATAAATGAACAAATAAACTAACTGTAAATTACAAACAAATACACCAGGATAAGTACATATATATTATTTTCCTTCTACATCCTTATCTTCTAATGAAAAGGTAGTGTAACGCGATCATTTGGGACAGAATGTCACGTACATGTACATGTAGTTGAGTTCGATTCTGACATAAATACACGTATAAAGAATATTGGAATAAAAAACCTATACACACAATAAATATATGTATACAAAGCGATGCCATTGAGTATCACGTCCTTATATTTTTTCATGAAAAGGTAGATTAAAGCGGCTATTGAGGAAAAATATCGAGACCGGGACCGGCTTTTAGCACTGTTTTTATTTCTCGGTCCCACCGGTCCCGGAGTTTTCACATATTATTTTACAAAAGAAGAAAATAATATGATCAATTTACTATCAGAATGCAGGCATGAGATGTCATACCTAAGTTATTGAGAAATGGGGCTCAAATATCCTGATATATTCTGTTTTTATTGAATAAAAGTATCTGGGACCGGGACCGAAGACCGGGTTTTAGTCACGGGACCGAGACCGAGACCGGGTTTTAGTCAGTACCATACAAATCTGTATATTGTGCTGCATCACATAGGAGAGGTATATTCGTAGGTGACGTAATGAGGCCTCGACGGGGAGTTTGGGCGTGCTTTCTGTTCTCAGAAGGTAACAATATGTTTTTTCAAATGCTTCTCGACCAATCAGATTCGAGTATTTTACATGAAAGTATAATAATATTAAACTGCATATGTACCGGTATACAGTTTGACGTTACATGTACATGTCAAATATATACACGTATTTACATATGTGTATACCAACTGTTAGCTATATTTAGGTTATTACCATTATCAGAAGCGGATTTAAGGGGACGCAGCCGCCGCCCCTCCCCCATTAAAATTTTTAAATTTAAGCTAAATCGTAAAATGTACAAAACGATAAAAGAGGCAATAATTTCTTCCACTCCCTGAGAAATGAATGACAAATTTTGTTGATTTCATGAATTACTTTAAATAGGAGACATATTTCAAGCCCTGTAAAATCTATAAAATCCAGGAGCTTCTGATTTTATATCTCATATTGATTGTATGCCAACATGCTTGGTAAATCAACAAATAGAATTCTAGGAGCTGAAAAGTGATGTCCTGTAGATGCGCAATAAGGTTTCAGAATTTTCATTTTCACCTTGGGGCCAAATGGGGAACGAAACCAACGTTTTTCTATAACTCATCTTACATTTTATGCGAAAGCCAAGTCATAATGTAGCTTCTTATGTGTGCACACACACACACACACACACACACACACACACACACACACAGAGAGAGAGAGAGAGAGAGAGAGAGAGAGAGAGAGAGAGAGAGAGAGAGAGAGAGAGAGAGAGAGAGAGAGAGAGAGAGAGAGATGATTATATATGTGTGGGGGACCAGCGATATCGAAAAGCGATAGGGGTGGTCCAGAAAGATGATCTAGAAACGGCACTATATCTTATCCTATGATTCGATAAAAATAAATACATGTATTTTCCACTGCTAATTAATCTTAGTTTTATTTAACTTCTACATGAAAAAAGAAATGGCATACAAATTGGCTGTATGTTGAAAAACTACAACCCCCCCCCCCCCCAACCCCAACCCCCTCTAGATCCACCAATGGGACGGAGAGTATACTTAAAGGCAAACACATGCATGCGGGTATTACTGTCTCAGGACAGCATCTAGTTAATATAGAGAATGCGTCCATTCACCAGACCCTTATGCAAGATATGATAAGTCCTGATTTCCGATGTTACCTAACGTTAACACCGCGACCCATGAACAAGAGACCTACAGGCCTTGTTGGTCACCTGAGTATTACTTTTTTAAAAGTATCACTTGCCGAAAGGGCTATAAAATATAGGGGAAAATTTTGTTTTACATATCTAACCAAAATTATAATATTCAGCAACAGTATAAAACAAGACGTGTTCTTAAAACTTAAATCCACTCGAAAGTGGCTATACTGGTAAAATATTTTACTATTATATGTAACATTCACACTATACGGCTAAGTAGGATCCGTCTTTCAGTTAAAACTCTGGGATTGCCATATTCAAAATTTGGTATATCCTTTTCTGCTCTTTCTAAATATGTATTTAGTTCTACACCGTATCAGCAATGGTAAAGACAATAATCACTATAATAATTTTGGTCCCAAACTGTAACCAAAACCTTTATCCCTGGCATCATGAAATTTCACAATTCGGTAAAGGATTGCCTACTCCTCCTAATGAAGTATTATTTGCCAAATAATGTTTTATGTGATCATTTTTAACACTTGGCTAATTTGTGTAGCTCTGACCATACCGTACATATCATGTTATGTAGTATAATTTGTGTAGCTCTGACCATACCGTACATATCATGTTATGTAGACTAAGTATAATTTGT
Organism: Ostrea edulis; assembly: GCF_947568905.1. Taxonomy (NCBI): domain Eukaryota; kingdom Metazoa; phylum Mollusca; class Bivalvia; order Ostreida; family Ostreidae; genus Ostrea; species Ostrea edulis. Next base: position 86,318,310 of record NC_079165.1, on the reverse strand, counting down.
GTAGCTATGACCATACCGTACATATCATGTTATGTAGTATAATTTGTGTAGCTATGACCATACCGTACATATCATGTTATGTAGACTAAGTATAATTTGTGTAGCTATGACCATACCGTACATATCATGTTATGTAGTATAATTTGTGTAGCTATGACCATACCGTACATATCATGTTATGTAGTATAATTTGTGTAGCTATGACCATAACGTACATATCATGTTATGTAGTATAATTTGTGTAGCTATGACCACACCGTACATATCATGTTATGTAGTATAATTTGTGTAGCTATGACCATACCGTACATATCATGTTATGTAGTATAATTTGTGTAGCTATGACCATACCGTACATATCATGTTATGTAGTATAATTTGTGTAGCTATGACCATACCGTACATATCATGTTATGTAGTATAATTTGTGTAGCTATGACCATACCGTACATATCATGTTATGTAGACTAAGTATAATTTGTGTAGCTATGACCATACCGTACATATCATGTTATGTAGTATAATTTATGTAGCTATGACCATACCGTACATATCATGTTATGTAGTATAATTTGTGTAGCTATGACCATAACGTACATATCATGTTATGTAGTATAATTTGTGTAGCTATGACCATACCGTACATATCATGTTGTATCTATTTTACATGTTATGTCATCAGTGTTTCAATGCAAAGATGTCCAATAAATAACAACAATCAGCGTGTTGTGCTAAAAACTGTAATGGCGGGAATACCATCAACAGGAATACAGTACAGTGCAAAGGATACATGAATTCCGAGCCCGACAATTTAAATATTGTTACACCCCCTCATTTGACATAGAAACGTTATGCTTTTTAAACCATTTGAGTTCACAGTCAAGAAGCATAAATTACAGTCCATATAAAAGTCACTGTCCATGATCAGTATATATTCAATTGACTAGAGAACTTTATGACCAGATTTAACTATTGTAGGATAATGAGTTTAGCACATTTGAATGTAATGCAAATTACAACATCAAGTACAAAAAAAACACACAACTATAACAGCTACTAAAAGAAACACTGTTCATTGGATCAAATGATCAGTCTGTGTTCTGACATATTCAGTGTTCATAGTCCTGCAGTCGCATGGGTGGTTTGACTTCACGACCGGATCGTGTGACGTGATTGTGGCTGTCGGAGATTGTGCTGGTGGATGCGTTTGGTATCTGATCACTATCGATGTTCGGAACACCCTCCTTTGTCGGTACTGTTGAAGCAGAATCAACACTTGGGGTCAGTATGTTGAATTCAGGTTGTTCACGGTGGAAACCAGCTTCGTGAGACTTGTGCAAGTGTCGTCTATTGCGCCGGTAATTCCCCCGGATTCGGTTTGGACTTCGTACGATCGAGAGTCAATTTCACAAGTAACTACTCCTTTTCCCCATGGTTTGTTAGGAGTTTTCAGACGAACCATATCTCCCAATGCGAGTGGTGGTAGGGTGAGAGCGGATTTGTTGTAGTTTTCGGACATTTTTGCTTTCATTTTCGTGAGTTTTTGTTTTTCGACGTCTGATTTTTTCCTGTTTTTAGAAGATCTTCTTTAGTCGGAAGTAGAGTCATTGTGCGCCGATTCATGAGTCTCTGGACGGGGCTTGTGCCGAGATGTTTTGTGGGTGTATTTCGAAAATTCAGTACAGCGAGAAACGGATCGGACTTGGAGTGTTTTGCTTTCTTAAGTATTTGTTTGGCTGTTTTCACGGACTGTTCTGCCTTTCCGTTGGATTGCGGATGATGAGGTGACGAAGTAAGGTGTTGAAACTCCCAAGTTTTGGCAAATGTAGCACATTCTTCGGACGCAAATTGTGGTCTGTTGTCGGATGTACATGTGTCAGGAATTCCATGACGTGCAAATTGAGACCTAAGTTTGCGTATAACGTCCTTTGATGTGGTGGAATCCAGTTGATCAATCTCAAAGAAGTTTGAGTAGTAGTCGGTTGAGATCAAGTATGTTCGTCCATGAAACGAAAACAGATCTAATCCAATTTTTGCCCATGGTCGAGCAGGAACCTCATGTGGTTTGAGTGGTTCCTTGCATTGATGACTATCAAAGGTTCTGCAGGTTTCACATTGCAGCCATTTCTGACACCAAGTTTCAATGCAAAGATGTCCAATAAATAACAACAAGCAGCGTGTTGTGCTAAAAACTATAATGGCGGGAATATCATCAACAGGAATACACAATCGGAACTCCTCGAATGTCTCGCGCACTCAACATAGATCTCGGATGTAATACGATGGCATCCATGAGCGAATTTGATGCATTGTCAATTGTGACGTCACAGCAATGCATCAAATTCGCTCATGGATGCCATTGTATTACATCCGAGATCTATGTCGAGTGCGCGAGACATTCGAGGAGTTCCGATTGCAGGAATACAGTACAGTACAAAGGATACATGAATTCCGAGCCCGACAATTTAAATATTGTTACAATCAGTAATCATAACTAAAGCAGCAGTCACACCTTACCGGATAACACTAACGGACGTCTAACGGATAACGAAATTGTCAATCTGTTCGTGTCCGTTCCTTTGCGTTGTTTTTTTTTTATTGTCCGTTTCTCTTTCGGCCAACGCGTTCCTTGTCCGGCAAAAAGTTTTGAACTTGTTCGAAAACTTGAAACGGATAACACCGGACTATTGAGTGCGCTTAGTGTACGGTGTCTATGTGTCGTTATGCGTTTTAATCGGAACTCATGGGCATCCGGGTTAGAATAGTTCCTCAGTACCCCTTGCTTGTCGTATTAGGCGACTAAATGGGGGCAATCCTTCGTATGAGACCGCAAAAACCGAGGTCCCGTGTCACAGCAGGTGTGGCACGATAAAGATCCTTCCCTGTTCAAAGGCCGTAAGCGCCGAGCATAGGCCTAAATTTTTCAGCCCTTCGCCGGCAGTGGTGACGTTTCCATATGAGTGAAATATTCTCGAGAGGGACGTTAAACAATATACAATCAATCATATGTTTCTTTTCCTATAATTGTCCAGTTCGCATTCGTTAATGCCCGGTGGACACGAGTCACGACCGGACTACTACCGGACATGCAGCGGGTCAACAAAAGATGTACTGGACACCAACCGCATGTTTGTGGACAAGAAACGCATGAAACGGTTGTCAAACGGAGGTCCACAGGACCGGTACAAGTCCATTCGTCTAACGTTGAAAGAACGTTATATCAGTTTCTCATGCGTCCCACATTCGTTTAACCCGGTACTTGTCCTTTATTCAGACGGTAATGCGTTCGGGAATCTCTTCAGATTCAGACAGAATTTCTACTTATGAATCTTCAACGATCTGATATTCCCCAGTCAAAGGGAGGAAATGGCGTGTGTGTGTGTGGGGGGGGGGGGGGGGGGGGGTTGTAGCCTTTCCCCGTGCCCTGCTTTTACCCTTCCCAACTTTCGTAGACCTTCCTTTTGAAGGCATCATGGAGATACATTGTATGTCCGCGGGGATGATAAGTCTGAAAAGATATATATCCGTTTTGTCAGTCACGTGGTCGTTACACGTCCGTTCGTCTAACGTTTAAAAAACGTTATATCAGTTTCTCATGCGCCCCATATTCGGTTAACCCGGTACTTGTCCGTTATTAAGACGGTGATGTCCATTAATCAACTGTTAATTGTTCAGTGCGTGTCCAGTAATCATGTGGTTCTTATGCGTTTCATACTCTTCATACACCAATCTCAGGAGCTCCGAACAGCGGCAAGAACGACTTTCATCAACAGATACCAACGGATAGTTTTTGCTCCACCACTAAAGCCTTGGGGTGGAAAAGCCCTGCAATTTATAATTTATCTCACCCTTGACCCCAAAATGCTTCATATCAAATTTGCATAAAAGAAAATGGAATGGTAGTTATCAATAAGATAAAATGTTCAACTGTGAAAACATTTAATCACTGACCATTTTGCAACCACCCTGATAACACAACCCGTATCCCTGGGATATCGAAATTTACAATTTTAGTAAAGGACTCCCTCTTCATTCTAAACATCCGTTTAGTTTCAATTTAGTATCAATACTATTAAACAAGGGTTTACAAGGTTTTTAAACAAAGTCGTCCACTTCTGCTTCATACTTAGATATTTTATTGAAAATAGATACATGTGTATTAACGGTAAACAACAACTCAACTTTATGACAATTGGGATGATTTCAGCTTCTCTATTGTTAACTTCCCATATTTATGTAGCAATATTCCATTATCACCTGCATATGGTGTTCATATCTCTCAACTGATTCGAAACGCAAGAGCGTGTTCTGCGTATGATCAGTTTTTTAATCGAGGCAGGTTACTGACAAACAAGTTGATGGTGCTGGGGTTTCAGCATTCTCGTTTAAAGTCAGCATTTCGCAAATTATATGGTCGTTATAACAATCTACTTTGCCAATACAACCTATCATTGGGTCAAATGCTGTCTAATTTGTTTCATATCGACTGTTAAGCCGTTCTTGGCACACTGATTTTACTAAGGATAACTCTGATTAACTTATCAAGATATAGGGCGGGTGTGATTGGTCGTCAGGGAATGCTTATTCCTACTAGACATCTGATCCCACCTCTGATATATCCAATGATCCGTGTTTGCATAAACATGACATAAGGACTATAGTATATACCAATTTTGGCCCTGCCCTGGAGTAAAAACTTCTCCCCTGGGGATTATTAATTTTACAGTTTTGATAGAGGTTTTCTACTGTACATCACAGGCACTTGGGACATGAATCATTTCACCCCCTCCTGTTATCTTTTCTAATCTGGAATACAGTTATTTTTTCTACTCATGTTTTGTAAATATGCATTACAGATCATCCGCAACTGTTATTTTTCGTTCGTCTCTTAGTAAAAATCACGTTATCAGTATAATCATCGCGTAATCTGGTGTAAGAATTACTTTTGGGGTATATAAGGGTAAAGTAAAACAGATTATCTAAAAGAAATATGACAGATAAACTGAGAAATGTATACGTATTTATGAATTCATGTCATCTTTAAACAAGAAAATCTATCTTTATGTATATATGTGTCAAATTTTATCAAACTTTGATCACTGTGACGAGATGCTTTTTAAAAAGAATTGATATTTTATTTTGTTAATGCATAACTTTAAAAGGTGGATTGCGGATTGTTCTTTTTTTCTGCAAGATTTTATCAAATTCTGATAGTAACTGTAGGAGACAGTATCTCTTCACGGACGAACAGTTGGATGACAGACAATTCACCAATACACAATTCAGACGATTAGTAATCAACAAATCATAACCGACATTGATGAAAAGAAGTAACTTTATTAAACAGTCTGCAGATTGTTTTAACATTTACAGATTTTGCATACTTTGTACGAATTGCTTTATTTTGTTTATGCAATAATATTCAAGTCGATTGCAACAACCAGAATGTTTATAAAAAGGCTGTGTCGAATTATCTCAGTCTTCACCAGCTATAAAAATCATAGACCAAGGATTAATCTTTAATATTGATTTGTAATCAATGGAAATATACAAAAATAAGGGGGAAATGAAATAAAATAAGAAAAAAGATGTATAAAAGCAACAACAAATTCTAATATCAATATCGCAAATGTGAGATTCTTTTTGGTGGATATTTCTTGGATATTTATCTTCCAACAAACGAGCTTTGGTAACCAGTAGTCATTCCTATGACAACTGCCAGCAGTTTAGCCACTTGATATCATACCGACACTTGCTTCGTCATATAGAAAATAACTGAAAACATTTGTACGTACAACACTAACAATGTAACGTTAGTAAAATATGGAATACTAAGTAACAATTAAAACGATGGTATTAAAACAACGATCAACAAGAAATATCACAGATATCAGTCACTGGTATTCACTGGGGCTATTTTCATTTAGAGGATCATCGCCAACAACACAGACAGCGTGACGGCCAACCACGTGATCCGAACGCTACGGTCCGCTAAAAAGATCAAGTAAAAACATGTCAAAACATTCCAATAGTTACTGTGGTTATGTCTTATTCAGAATATCAACTATCCACGAACAACGGAAGTGTATTCTTACCTCCACTAGGGGTGGTGAAGGTGGTTCCTGCAGCAGTCTCTAACGCCGACAGCTGTGAAGAATCGAGGGTGGATCTTTGAGTGGTGGTCGTAGCTTGTGCTTGGGCGGCACTAAAGGACCCCAGCTGAGTGGCACTAAAACCCTTCACATATGAATAAATAAATAAATAATTTAAAATGATGAAATATATTTGATTTTCTCCTGGGAGTTGGCATTTCCGTTATCGTATGTTATGGTAGAACACCCATCCGTTATTGACGGAAAAGCCGTGTTTGTTGCTTTGACCTACTTCCGGAGAATACGGAGGTCGGGGTATAGCTAGAATAATCTAACGGTGTCTCGGGGCAGGCCTTCGCCACAGTTAGAATGCCTCCCATATATACGTAATGTAGTAGAAAATTGCAGAATCGCTCAGAAATCATTTTAAATTCACCAAATAATAAATACTTCAATCTAAAGCTTGAATTGGATGCAAGTAACCTCATTATCACTGTAAAATAACATAAAAAGAATATTGTAAATTGAACCTTTTCGAATTGACTGCCATTTTACCGGAAACTGTCATCGGAACACCCTACAGTTTTCGAAAACGAATGCTCAATGAATAACCATGAAACGTACCTTTTTGCAAAGAGCTTTAAGACAAAAAAGTACGATGACCAATGGACACATAATTACACTGTAGAATTCAAAGATAAACCGGCAGAAATAATCTCTGCAGTGGTAGAGGGAAAGCTTGTGTTTGCCAGTGCAATTTGGTTAATCGAATTCTTTGAATTAGGCCTATTAAAAGCAATTTTAATCAAAAGAAGAATTTTAAACCTTCATATTAATTTAATTTGACATTACAGCGTTGACTTAACGTATGTTTCTTAATTCACGGCGGTTGTGTGTTTTGGTTTTTTTTTTTTTTTTTTGTTGAAACTATAAAATTTCCAATAAAATAACGGCGTAGTAACATTTTCCATAAAAGGCCATATCTCCATATTTGTGAGCGTAGCGCTTACGCAATGACAAGTTCCGGTAAAGTGGAATCTGTACACAGTGAAATTAAAACTTGTAGGTTTTAGTTCGCCTCCTCCGTTAATTAGAATGAAATTAATGGCGAGTCATTTGTAATGGTAACTATTTTGGTTGTCAATAATACATGTATGTGACGTGATTTTACCGAAAGATGTACTGAGTGTAATCTTCATTTTACTGCATTTCGGGTGTACATCCGGTACCCATTGTATCGTTAAACCGGGTATGTAGGACATTATCATTGTATCGTTAAACCGGGTATGTAGGACATTATCATTGTATCGTTAAACCGGGCATGTAGGACATTATTATTATATACTTTCAATTTCATCTCTTCTTTTTTCTTTAAAAGTTTGCGGGCATATATCACACGATATATGCCCGGAAACATTCCGGCCCGCAAACATTACGTCACAATCAAATTTCTACGCCGTTAATTTTCAAATTTTTCGTGTTTTTCATCTTTTACTCAGTTAAACCGATAAAGTTATTGTTAAAAATAAAATTATTGTTAGTTTCTAAATGAAATTGAAAGTATATAATAAAAAGGTTATAGACTTTGTATGGGAAATATGACGACCTCGTTTTTTGTCGCGAACGGACCTCGCAAGCTCGGTCCGTCTACGCTTAAAAAAACTCGGTCGTCATATTTTCCCATACAAAGTCTATAACCTATAATCATTGTATCGTTAAACCGGGTATGCAGGATATTATCATTGTATCGTTAAAACGGGCATGTAGCACATTATCATTGTATCGTTAAACCGGGTATGTAGGACATTATCATTGTATCGATAAACCTGGTATGTAGGACATTATCATTGTATCGTTAAACCGGGTATGCAGGACATTACCATTGTATCGTTAAACCGGGTATGTAGGACATTATCATTGTATCGATAAACTGGGTATGCAGGACATTACCATTGTATCGTTAAACCGGGTATGCAGGACATGATCACTTTAACGATGTACGTCCGGTACCCATTGTATCGTTAAAACGGGTATGTAGGACATTATCACTTTAACGATAGAACATACTATCTAGCCGGAATGATTCTTTGGCCTACTTACGGAGAATATTGAGGACGGGATGATGGTCACGTGAGAGGCCAGTATCTCATCTATTTGGGCCTCTGTTAGTGTGATAATTTCGGTCTTGCTTAAGCCTCCTGGTGAAGAAAAAAAAAGAACATTAACATCCTATACACTTCACAAAGTCTATAATTCAATACTGAATCCCAGAATTTCAATTTCCGATGTATTCTTCAATATTACATGTTTAAATCTCTTTGTAATGGTGATGTCAAAGATCACGGTTAACGATAATACGGTAAAGATCCGCACTCTAGAACCGTGAAACTGGCCTAATTTTTGCTCTACATCCATCATAGATGAAGATGTCATCTGTACATGGGTGATCTGGGGGTTTTTTTTCACTGGGGCCTAAACTACAAACAGTAAATCCTATGAAAACTACAAACACTAAATCCTATGAAAAGAACTGATTTGTTCTTCATGCCGTTTTGGCAAACGTTCAGCCATTTTACGACAGAAAAAAGTTATCTTACGAATGTGAAAAGCTTATCTTAGCGATGTGGATGTTTGTCTGCGTGGAAAGCTTATTTTGCCAATATGAGTGGGTTATTTTTCCAATAATACTACTAAGGTGGACAGTATCTTACCAAGGTGGAATTTATTTTACCAATATGAATATCATCTTACCAATATGGGCTCCAACGCTGGTGATTTGAATGCTTGTCCAGTTGTATACAGTAGAACCGTACACGGACTTGGCATGGGTCGCAAACTCAACCATCTGTGTGTCGCTGCAACTCGTCACCTCACCAATCTTGTCCGCAGACTCCCTATAATGCATTGAATAAAATGAAGTGCTTAGTCCACAAAACTCCGTTATAGTCTTATATTATCAGGAATTCAGTATACAAGACTTTCTGTAATTAAATGTATATCATCAAGGGTTCTGTCAACAAAATTCCCCGTATTTTGATGTATATTATCAAAAGTTAGTACCCAATGACCCCTGTAATTTATTGTATACTATCAATGTTTCAGTACAGAAAACTTCTGTAATTCATGGTAAACTGCCAAAGGCTCAGCATACATAACTGTCTGTAATTTGTTGTAAAATGTGAAAAATTTAGAACATAAAAACTAACTGTAATTGATTTGTTGTAGACTATTAAAAGTTAAATACACAAAGCTCCCCTAATTTATTGTAAAGTGTCAAAAGTTAAATACACAAAACTCCCTCTGATTTGTTGTAAAATGTCAAGGGTTCAATACACAACATTCCATGTAATTTATTGTAGTGTCAGATTAAGTTCCGCAGATTTCCAATAATTTATTGTGTTTTATTAAACGTTCAATGCACACAATTCCCTGAAATGTATTGTATCTGTATTAGTTATTTCCCCTTTTTCATTGTAGAAGGTTCCGCTCGTTGAACACTGTTCAGGTCAGTAATTTGTCTACCAGATGGTCAAAATATAGATATCAGTAATTTGTCTACCAGATGGTCAAAATATAGAGATACCCTATTATGAGATCCTTCCCATTATGCTGAAATAAGAAAGTGTTTTTGCTATCACAACTTGTCAACATGTTTTGCTTTAATGTCCCATAGCAGTAGCAGTGTTTACTAAACCATGCTGTATAGAGTGAGGAAACAGTCAACAGTGTACACTATGATAATGTCCAGCAGATTTTTATGGTCGTAAAACTAGTGGATTGTTTTCTGATGATTGGTCATGACTACAAGAAGTATCAATAAATAATGCATCTGCTATTGTTGAGAGTAAAAGACATACTCGTAGATTGAGGTCGTAATCTGCTGGATTTGACTCGTTGACATAGCGCAGGTCATGTGACCAAGTGACCGGAGCTCTGATGAAGTAATGGTAGAAATGGCACTTGATTTGCTCCATTTGCCAAATATTGTGGTTTTCTGCAAAAAAACAATGAATTATATATAAATATTGATAAACCAAGAAACACTCCTATTTTCTTGGATTAATTTAACTGTGATGGCGAGTTTTGATGGCGTAAGATGTAGAACAGGTGACAAACCTGAGAGTCATCCCATCCGTCGAAGGCACCTAACTGTGCGATGTCGTCATAAGTGAACTGCATCGTATTGAGCTCTGATGATGTCAAACCCTGGAGGATAGAGCCCAGACTTTGTATGGTGGAGGTGGTCCATGTGCTTGGAGTGCTATACACCTGGAAATTAACAAAACAACTTTACTTGGAGGTCTACAAGTGCAGACAAGATGAGTTAAATTATAAAGTGGATTATCAGTATCATACAAGGAAAATATTTGTAAAATATTTGCAATTAGAGCTTACACAGATGAATTAATAAATCCTAAGCATTTGATTAAAAGAAAGGAAATAATTCAGTATACCGTGCATTTTCTAGATAATTCACACCATACGATGGTGCTAAATATCGTCTACAAAAATAGCGCTTACTCCGGTTCTTTTGGCGACCTCAGCTAGAGTTTGTTTCTGTTCGGTGCTGTAGTCGGAGGGGGTTCCCAGCAAGCTGGCACACTGGGTGAATTCTGAGTCCTGGATTCCTGATAGCTGTGACGTCGTCAGAGAACTAAGCATGGAAGATCCCAGGGCAGTTAGCTGGGAGCACGTGAGTGAGGCTAAAAAATGTGATAGCATTGAATGTTGATTAATTAATTTTACTGATAGAGATGCGGATTAAGCATTCATCACATCCATGTCTTTAGTATCAGATTATCAAGTGATACCTGTGCTTCTTTTCCTACGTCTGGCAGAGCTACAGTCTTGAATGGCGGCGCTGATATACTTCTTCATTTCCGTTTTGATGTCATCAAGTTCTTCTTTACATTCTTTAAACAGTCCAGCCTTTTTAAGAGTTTTCTTTATGACCTTTCTCCTCTTTAGACTTTTACCAATGGCAGATATAGTGTCACAAAGCCCGGTCTGAATATAATTTATATTTATTTAAGAAAGGTACTTTTTGAGATTATTTTATTTCAAGTTTAACGTGACTAGTACTCACCACACCGGAGAAATCTGTGCTTTCCAGGCAAACAGTCCAGCCTTTGAGTTTGGTGATAATATCTGTACTTTTCAAAGTGCTACTTCCTTTTCTGTAATAGGTTTATCAACCAATGAAAGGAAAATCATATAAGAAATCATATTACAATTGAATGGCATTTACTATTCAATCTTACTGACATTGGTATTACATGCCAAGACTCACACTACTCGAAATCTGTCGACATATTTTTTCATTGTGTCCCAGCAGGTGAAATCCTCTTCACTATCAGAGAGACTACTAATTACGGCCTCTGTTGCTGATTGGTCCATTTTAGAAATTTCTGTATCGCCCAGCAGCTGCACGCAGCCTCCCATGCTGTTTATTTGTGATTCTGTGATGGTAGCACTCGTAACCTGAAGCTGTGTAAAGAAGACATCGGTTGTAAGCCCTCTTATCACGCAAAAGTACTTTTTCCAGGTTCGTAACACGGGTTCAGAAAAACGATATGAACTCGTAGCACAGGTTCATAATTATGCAAATTAAGTAGGTCAATCATTCATGCGCCACATAAACAAATCAACATGTCATTCTTTCAAATTGTTTTAAAACACTGACGGTAAAAGACCTTGTTTTGTCACCAAAGTTATTCCAAGAGGATTTTGTGTCTTTTGTGAAGTGAAAATAATTTTTATAACTTTCTTCAAACTGTGACGTAGCGACGACGTCACAATCGAATTGAAAGCAAAAAATATATGCTTTTAATGATAGTTGCGGGATAAATAGAATCTTACACTCGTGCTTATGACATATGAAATTCGTTACCGGATTTGAATATTTTCCTCGCCAAGGCTCGGGAAATATTAAATCCTCTAACGACTTTCATATCCCACAAGCCCTCGTTCAAGATCCTCTATCTATTTTTCAAACGGAAGAGACGATAGGGGGTGCTATTCGTTTCTTCTCTACCTTTCCGTTCGTTCCTCAGAATGTGTAATCTGTTCTGTTTCATGATCTGCACTTTTACACTTTAATGTATTGATATTATAACATGGAGAAGGACAATGCAAAAGACCAGTCATGATTCGACCCCAGACCTCTGAATACCTGACCAGATGATCTACCACCTGAGTTATCTGTTGTCGGCGATGGAATCTGCCTCACCACAATAGATTGATATAAAACCTGACATGAAGCTTTAAAATGAATAGTTTCAGATCAAATTTCACTTTTCTTTATCTCACTTAAAGTAGTGGATCTTTTCGTACAATTTCTTTTGTCATTTGAGGACATGAAATGTTTTAGCAATAATCTCAAAATCTTGTCAACCCACGTGGCCAAGCTACATACGCATTCAGTGATGTATTCCTTGATCTCGGTTTTCCTGTCCTTTCCATCCAGCAGGGAGAAGTCAGCAGAACACATCTTTGCAGAGATATCTGCACAGCTTCCTTGAAAACTGTTGAGCGTTGTTTTGCTGAAAGAGAAAACCATCAGTGCTATGTAATTCAGACGACAAGATGACTCCTTCATTCAAGCTGTTTCAAACACAACCAAATTCATTGGACTCTGCAGACAAATGAGATTATAAAATCTGTATTTATTAAATCTGCAAAGTTTAATTCACTAGTTGATATTTCGATATGATGGTAAGTGAAGATTATATTTACCCTTTTCTAGAAAATCGTACCTGAAGCAAGCAAGTGCATTTCCGGAAAGCGTGGAGGCATCTGACATTTCCACACCGGAAGAGGAAAGACAGGTTTGCAATTTGCTACAGACGTAGTCATACTGAAATACGGACGGAAGTTCGATTTAACTTTTATAATTAAAATGAAATGAAAACAATTACAGTTGTGTAATTAATAGAAAGAGTAAACTTAACGAATAATTTAGGGTGGATCCAGATTTTTTTTTCAAAAGGGGTACGACCCAAATTTGTACCTTTCCGCCCAAAGAGGATAAGGAACCAAAAGTGACAGAACTGAACTTTTATGTTAGAAATGTTTAACGTAGGGGGAGAGGTAGGGGTGGAGGAGGTTGTAACCCCCATACCTCAACCTCTCTAGATCGGCCACTACAGTGATCAATCTAACTAATCCTATAAAGAGAGAAAATGTAACATTGTTTGTAAAATTATACGCATTTATATTGTCTAGAGTAATTGTCCCCATTTGTCCCAGTGTAATGTTGTACAAGTAAGACTTACTCATGCAAGTGGTTTTTGTTTATTTTGCATCCAAGAACTTGCCCAGATAGAAAACATCACAGATGATTTCTAACAAATATTTGTAAAGTAACTCGTTACTCCGTTTACCTGATCAGTATATAGGACTGACAGTGGGTCTACAGGGAATGCTTCCTCTTCTTATGTACCTGATTTCACCTCTGATATGTCTGAGGTTTCGTATTTATCATACTCCCAATTTCGTATTCTTTATATGATTTATAATACTAAATGAGTGTTCGCTATTTTCTCGTCTTTTTTAATCAAATGCAGAGTGTTATTTTACGTCATTAGCTTGACATGACAGAAGTAAGACGGTTAATGTATTTGAACCCACGACCAATGTTAATGGCAAGGTAATAAGAAGGTTTCTGTATGGCATTCCATAATACACGTAAAACGTAAAACATTATTACACAATAATTATGAAAGATACTTTAAATCTTTACAATTTTCACTGTTCATTTTTCTAATTTGCCCCGGATGTTTATACACTGCTATACAGTGTTCGTGTTTCTTCCCACCTTCTCAGCTGTTATCGTCTTTGATTCAACGATCTTGGAAAAGACAGATGAACAGTTGCTATCATTTGGAACAGTGTCAAAAAACGTCTTGGGGGCAGCGCCAACCATTGGTAGCATATTGGACACAGTTGTGGGGTCCAGTTGAGTCCCACTCTTCTGACATTTCGACATCAAACTCTTACTCTGCAGGAAGAGAGAAACAGTGCAAGACGAGGATGTTTGTTACACTTCATTTCTGAATTTGCAAACAATTGTCAACATTGATCTTTATATTACTTTTCCCTGTTATCCATGTTGGAGTACAACGCCCTATTTCCTTATTTTTCTGAAGTTCTACACAAAAGATGACAACCTTTTTGTTGTCATTTACATGATTTTGCAATTTTCCGTATATTTGTCTGTATTTTATATGCAATTATGTTGTAGTTTCAATTCCTCATTTTTTTATATTTTGATAAATGTCTAATTTGATTCTTTCCAGAGGAGATACGGGTTTTTTAAGAAGAAGCAGTCATTAGAACTTCTGTAGAAACGATGACACAGAGTCACCAGGATTTCTCACTTGGACAGTACTCACCATCTTTTCAGGAAGATCAGCTGTCATTGCCTCTGACCCGCAGAAGGATTGCAGCTGGGCAGGTGGCAAATCCTCAATGGTTTTCACCGGAACGAATGCCAGCATTTCTTTAGACGATTTCAACATTATTGTTTTTAAGGATCTTGCGAGATTAGAAGTGTCTATACTCTAAAAATATAAACAAATTAATGCTTTATGTTACATATGTTCGCGACATTTAAAAATAAATGTCATTTTTAAAAATATATGAGCGTTTGAACTGCGAGGCTTAACGCCTGCATACGTTACGAAGCTCAGTTCATGAAAAGAATGCCGGTGTGTAGTGTTGCAGTTCATACCCTCACGTATTTTCAAACATGAAACTCATTTTCATTTCTACATTCTCCTTTCATTTCTGCCCGAATTCAAGCCGTTGAAATAGACTTACTATTTATTCAAGATTTATACGTACATTTTTAACAACTTCGATGCATTCATAAGAAAATGGCTGCCATTAAAATTTGCAAAGATCCAACTTAAATTAAATATTCTTGAATACCTGAGTAAATAATATCTTACCGCAATAATGGCCGCCGATTTAACAGAGGGAGGTACTTTATCCTCTGCCTCCAGATTCTTGCACGTCTCCAGGATCGTCGACACTGTATCCTCGGACATCCGGCCTTTGAACGACGAAAGGACGTCTGCTCCATTGCGGACAATCAACACGGCATTATCCTTTACTTGTGCGTCCGTTGTCAGCTGTAGAATTATAAAACTGAGATATGGTCGTGTTTCACACAGTGACGCGTTAGCAGCATTATAATCTTTTAAACTCAAAATGCATCGTTTTAGAGCATGTCCGTAACAACGGTTGTGGGAGGGGGAAAACTCGAAAATGTTCTGATAAGCCAACGAAATTGGATAAAAAAGAAAAAGAGAGAAGTATATAAAAGAATTGGGACTGCCCCTGACCCTCCGCAGTCTATGGGTTTGCATGAAATACTTACGTTCGACCTTATGTGTTCCATAGCTTTGAAACTCTGAAATGAAATGAAACAAGTTCATTCAATATCACACTTCAAATAACAATGTTCTGAATACGACAATAGCAACGCCTAGCCCCAACATTTAAGCACCCGACAATTTCAAAGTCCAAAACAGTCTTTAAATGGAGTAAAGAATATGTTTTTAAAAAACTTTTCAGATTGTCTGGATGTCAATTTTTGTTGCAGTCTTCTGTACAGCAATCTAGATATATCTTGTCAACTTACATGTAACCTTTTTCACGCTTTTGGCAACATCAGTCTTTTTTCTTTACGCATTCATCAAGCACCCATATGATATCAAACAACTCGGGAAAATAATGAATTGTGAGCATTGCACAGAAAGCTATAGTAATTTTAGTTTGTTTCATAATGATCATAGTAATTTAGTTTGTTTTATAATAATTATATCAATTTTAGTTTGTTTTATCATCATATTGTTTTACGAAGGTACCATCGCTAGACTTTTTAACCAATGTCCTTTCTTCAGTTCACAAGTGAGTCCTTTGACAACTTTGCATGCATGAATTGAAGTGAGTTTGTTAAATGAGACCTTTTTCTAATTTGTAACGAATTGTTAAGTCTGCTCTTTATCAGTTTGTTAAGTGTGTCTTTAATTGGGTCTGAATACCCAAATCAAAGTGAGATTGTTGGCTCTGTACACCCGAGTTGAGGTGAGATTGTTTATTCTGTATACCTGAGTTGAGGTGAGTTTGTTTTTTCTGCATACCTGAGTTGAGGTAAGTTTGGTGGCGTTGACAGTGCCTTTGGATATCTCTGCTATCAGGTCATCATCTGTCAACGCGTCGGCGACCACAGAGGGGTCGTACTTCAGGAAACAATCCCTGTCTGCCGTTTGGTCGAGTACTCCCTTTTCTCTCAATATATCCATGACATCACTTGTCTGAAAGTTTACAGCTATGAATCAGTCCATATCCTAGTTTTCCCTCTTAACGACCATTACATACGGTTTTCGTTTCTGTGACAATTTACTGAGGCGTTTTAAATAAAACTGTTTTTGTGTTAATGGTCATTAAATATACTAGCCAAAGTCTACTATATATGAACATCAAAGAAAGCAGTGCGTGTGATGACAATTTTTTTCAGAAGCAACAGAAGTTTTACATATTTGAATCAAACTCATCTTGATTTAGACAAACTTGCTGTTGGTTCCAGCTATTCTTACAACATTATGTATGTCGTTCTAACTCAATCCATTAATAACGTAATGCTCATTACGTAATGCTCATTTATAACAGATATAGATTGTTATATCAAGTAAAAGATTCTATTATGTACAATTGTACAAATGTTGTTCGGTACAACAGCACACTCTCTTTCTTCTTTTGAAGAAACTTTGTCTTTTTCATTGTATGGAGTGTCATCTTCACAAGTCAAAGTTTATTGATTCGTTACCTCGCACTAACCCTCGACATCAGTCGCTATATAAAAGTTGGGCTCGTTCTGATTGTTTCCCGAAAAGTGTGGGAACCAATGAAAATGCGGTTCTATTTATAACAACGCAAAGCGAGAGATTCAAATAAAAGCACGTGCATTGATACCTATAGTTATGGCTATTTCAATCGTTTCAGCAATATTGTCTGTAGCAAAAATGTTTCCAAACTTGATCTACTATCAATAAACGTAATTAGTGGTGTAAATATTACAATTGCACATGTTCATCAATATAGTAGTATGAGATCACGTCATTTATATCCATGTACACCATAACAAGATGCAGCGATTTATAATAGTGGATTGCGTGATGGTCTAATGAGCCCAATTTTTATATAGCGACTGATGTCAAGGGTTAGTGCAAGATAACGAATCAATAACCCTGGACTGGTGAAGATGGGAGTGTCAATGTTTTATTTGATAGTTTCAATAAACCGATTTCCGGATATTCCAGTACATATTTACTTTAATTAACATTCTTGTATACTATTTCCGGATATTCCAGTACATATTTACTTTAATTAACATTCTTGTATACTATTTCCGGATATTCCAGTACATATTTACTTTAATTAACATTCTTGTATACTATTTCCGGATATTCCAGTACATATTTACTTTAATTAACATTCTTGTATACTATTTCCGAATACGCTAGATGTACCCACCTGTTCTTCGTCAAATCTGTCTCCGGACATCACATTGTCTGTGCATATCAGCTCTTTGACTTTCGTTAATGTCGCGCCGTTCATGGATTTCATCGTGGACTTGGAGACTGGTAAATATCTGTAGATTTAAACGATTTACAACCTTACATGTGCTTTTTCTAATTGTGAAATACTTATGAATGGCTTGAATAGGGAACTTGGGCATTTAATAACGTATCAAGTCCTGATAACGTGACCTGTACCTTTTATCAAATGTTGTTGGATCATAAATTGTTGTACCATTGAAATCTCGTTAAATTTTAATTTATTGTTTTTGGTTGTTTTTTTTTTCATTTTTCTATAAAAGCAATGTAACTGTAATATATATAGTTTTCAACTCCATTTCCTAATATTGGTGTATTTCACTTTCAACTTCATGAAATTAGGAAATCTTAAGAGATATTTTTATTTATCAAATTATTTTCTGATATTTGTACATGCTTGTCCGTATAGTGTTTCTATATTTTTCTAGTGGTTGTGTGCTTCGTATGTGAATATCTAATTTCTTAAAGACAAACTTTCAAAAATCATTTTTGTCCCATTCTATTTTTCGATCACCTAAAGATCCAGCTGCAGGAGAAGTTACATAAGTTTACACTCAGGGCCGTAGCAGTGAGGGCTCTTTATTATGATCACGCCTATAGTAAAACGGGATCCTCGTTATCAGGGCATATATGTATCCGAAAGACCTGTAACTTTCATTTCTCATACTGGGCGCTTCCTATGTTACGTCACTTCCTATGTTACGTCACTCTCCTGTGTTACGTTTCTTGGGTTTGACGCGGCTCTGGTACTGAGAATAAGCTTCGTTGAGATCTTGATATTTGGATGGACGCCTTTGTCGAATCTCGTTGTAGTTCATCATGATTCATATTTGGAAATTCACATTCAACTTCAGCTGGTTCTAGTAATTAATGTGCACTTACGTGGCACGGCCGTTCGCTTCAGATAAATGACTGCAAGTTTAAACTAACTCTCAATCACTATTAATTCTGCAATGCATACCGTCTAGGTATGAAAAACCCAAAATAATTTTGCGTTCAAACGAAGACTCCCATGGCGTAATTATTTATCTCCTGATATTGAAAAGTTCCTACAGTCTGTTTTTGTTTATTAGTGATATACAGTAGGTATGGACAGTTTTTACATTACAAAGTGAGCATCAGAACTATTAAGCTAATGTGACCAGTATCCGAATTTTGCATGCATATTTCTATGCATAGCTTTAAGCTCCTCCATCACTTATTCCGGGAGCATGCAATGAACAAACTTGAAACGATCCTGTATGGAGTTTGTATTCCTACGAGTTACTATTTCAAATATTCGTCATCAGAAATTGTTTACACCCGTTCAGCTGATCACTTAGTTATCTTGCATTGGGGACATGATTCTTCAGTTGATCATTCTTGAATCTCCATTTGCTGAGAATGTTGATAGCATAGTCAACTGTGTCTTAAGAATATTATATAAAAAACGCTACACGGACATACACCATAAATGAAAAAGAAAAAACCCAGATTTCTGGTGATTGCGACAGCCGTCTGACCTCTTTCTTTTTTAATGTATTCTTTGTTTGATTCTTAAATTCTCATGGTGTCAGTATCTGTTTTAAATAAAAATATGGAGTGTTTCCTTTTTATGAATTACTGAGTGGTGTTTTAACTGATTCTTTACACTACTTACGTGGACAGCGTACTCTTGTCCATAGCGGAGTAATCTACGTTCAGATCGGCCAGAGCCTCGGTTTTCAAAATATTCCAGTCTTGAGATTGTTCGCCTGTCGGTGTAAATTCTGCAATCTGGAACACATGGACAAATGAACGGAGAATAGAAAACTGTGTATTAATACTTGCACATTTTTGTTCATGACCCGTATTTGTTATCTAATTAGTAACATGACTCGTTTCATAAAACGTTTTCCATTTAGCAGTGCGGAAGGGGACTCATCCGGGTAAGCATGACACCTATCCCACCCCCACTCCCTAATGAGGCGTGTCTGTTTTGCTCTTTTGTTTAAAGTTTTAGTTGCCAATGCTCCCAATTCTGATTTCTGGATTCGTTTTGTGAATTAGTTCGCATTGTGATTTCCAGTTTGCGAGTAGGTATAGATGAAAATAATGTTGATGGCCATGAGTTAACAAAGTCGGTGACAACTGTTAACGATTACCTGAGAGAGAGAGAGAGAGAGAGAGAGAGAGAGATATGAAAATTTGGAAGAACAACTTTCTATGCGTAAAGGATAGTGACTGAGGAAAAAGAAAAAGCTTTTGGTACTTTATGTAATGCACGTGTATATATCATGCCTGGAGCTAGAGATAATCTGACGAAATTTGTAAAATCGGGAAAATAATGCTTCGGCATAAAACCCCTCTAAATTACTGTCGCAAATGTTTTACATTGCCATCTGATCTCAGGAGTAAAGTTACCAAAGCAGACACATTTTCGTCTAATTTTCTAGCAGAACATCATCAATTTGTGTCTTGCTTCAAAGCCCCCGCCCCCCCCCCCCCCCCCCCCCTTCTACAAATTCAAATTGTGTCTCGGTAACTTACAAGGCTCCTTTGCAGTAAATTAGTGCACAATACAGACATTGCTGTTGTATGATGCTGCTTGAAATATAAACACCCATCTGTTAAAGGGTATGACGTTTAGCGTAGATTTGATTTGTGACGCGTATTTCATGAATGATTTGTAATACATGTACATGTGCTTTGGATGGCCATGATTTCAAGACTTTTTAATCGATGGAAAAAGTAATTAAAATGATCAAATCAAATATTGGCCCTGGGTCACACTTTTTACACATTTTATCAGTATAATACTAGCGAGATATAAAACATTATACGAGTGAACTGAATAAGAACAATAATATCTTACTCTTGATTGGTTACAGAACTTTGTAACGAACTTTGGTGCCAGACTACAATTCCTGACCACACTGAAGAAATCCCGATCGCAGGCATATGCAGTCTTGCTGCTCAGATAGGAGTTTAAGCGGTTTCGGAATAGATCTTTCGAAATATCGTCAATGTTTGGTTTGCTGCACAATTGTTTAATGGACTCGGCCCTGCAAATAAATGCATTCATTTTAGAACAAACGATATTAAAACCAACAAGAAAAACAGCGCACATAAAATGAGAAAACCAACAAAACTGAAGAAAATGACGTTTATCACTTGCATGAGCAGGTGCTTTTCCAACCCGCCTCCATATCTTATGACAACGGGGATATAACACTACTTGAGGATGCTTGCGTTCTAATTTCAGACATTGTACCTTTGCAGTACTTAAGAATATTTTCGTGAAAATATCGTTAAATACTGCATACAAGGTAATTTTAGTGTCGGAAATTTTAAGCATATTTTTCTTTTAAAAAGCATAATTTTGAATATCAAGTCTTCATTTTTTGGTACATTTTCATCTAATAATTGAATCGTTCATAGTATTATTAGACATTTAGAGTTTGCATATTTGACAAATTGTCCTCATCCGCCTAATAGGCCAATATTTCCAGAGCTTCAAATTGACTCAATATATGGCTCCTCTATGCAATATTTACCACTCTTATTTTGCAATATTGACCACTATTATTTTGCGATATTTACCATTCTTATTGTGCAATATCTACCATTCTTATTGTGCAATACTGACCATTCTTTTTGTGCAATATTGACCACTCTTATTGTGCAATATTTAACACTCGTATTGTGCAATATTGACCATTCTTATTGTGCAATATTGACCACTATTATTGTGCAATATTTACCATTCTTATTAAGCAATATTTACCACTCTTGTGCAATATTTACCACTATTATTGTGCAATATTTGCCATTCTTATCGTGCAATATCTATCATTCTTATTGTGCAATATTGACCATTCTTTTTGTGCAATATTGACCACTCTTATTGTGCAATATTTAACACTCTTATTGTGCAATATTGACCATTCTTATTGTGCAATATTGACCACTATTATTGTGCAATATTTACCATTCTTATTAAGCAATATTTACCACTCTTGTGCAATATTTACCACTATTATTGTGCAATATTTGCCATTCTTATCGTGCAATATCTATCATTCTTATTGTGCAATATTGACCATTCTTTTTGTGCAATATTGACCACTCTTATTGTGCAATATTTAACACTCTTATTGTGCAATATTGACCATTCTTATTGTGCAATATTGACCACTATTATTGTGCAATGTTTACCATTCTTATTAAGCAATATTTACCACTCTTGTGCAATATTTACCACTATTATTGTGCAATATTTGCCATTCTTATCGTGCAATATCTATCATTCTTATTGTGCAATATTGACCATTCTTTTTGTGCAATATTGACCACTCTTATTGTGCAATATTTAACACTCTTATTGTGCAATATTGACCATTCTTATTGTGCAATATTGACCACTATTATTGTGCAATATTTACCATTCTTATTAAGCAATATTTACCACTCTTGTGCAATATTTACCACTATTATTGTGCAATATTTACCATTCTTATTGTGTAATATCTACCATTATTATTATTACCTAGCTCGGGAAACATAATACCTCATCAGAATGCTGCTGATCATATTACAAATGGTCTCGAGAATATTTTAAAGAAATATATCATTGTATTTTTTATAAGTATCAAAACTAATATTATGGCCCCGGATATCTGAATGTAGATTGCATATCAAAAATGACACATGGATCCTCGGGGCACTTAATTTTTTATCCTTATATATCTATAGAAAAATTTAAATCCTACTGTGGTCTCACCCAGACCCGGGGGTCATAATTTGAACAAACTAGGAGGATTTTACATACTAATTTGACATATTGCAATATAGCGTGGTTCTTAATAAGAATTCAAAGATTCTCAAAACATATAACTATACACGGTATATTAGTGGTCATCATTTAAACAAATTTGAATTTCAACTCTACAGAAGAAAGTTTTCTCCCTTGTTTTAACTTTCCGGCTGAGGGGTTATTTTCATCATTTCCCAATATTTCCCTCATGGAAGGAACTTAGCTTTTCATTTGATCAAATTAAAAAAAAATAACTTATGCCTGATTTGTTTGACCCAGCAGTTCTAAAAAAAATTTGAAAAGTTGCAGAACGTAGGCAAAGACAGACAAACAATTCAAATGGCTCGTCTATGGAGCAAGAAACTTTATGTTATGTTCAAATATTCCTGAGAGAGAGAGAGAGAGAGAGAGAGAGAGAGATTCACATTATCTAGGGAGAAATATATATCTTACGATAGCAAGGTGTCCAGGGTGGCATCGGTGACGTCCTTGAGACATACAGCTTTATCCAGCAGACAGTCTTGTGCATTGTCTATCACGAACTGCCATTTACTCATTGGTACATCACACTGCCCTGCCATATACGCTTTACACACAGATTCATCGAAGTAGGCCGCGTCCACTGCTCCTGATTGTCTTGCATCCTATACATAAACCAAGTATATTCAATATTTCGTTATGTATTTCGTTTTTTTCCATATACCTTTCGACAGAATTGGTGTGAAAGTGACTCGGACATAAATAGGGGATACCTTGAACTCTTGTTCGAGGTTGAATGCCTTCATATGGTCTTGGATTAGACAGCTCCTGGTGAGAGTCGCTGCTTTAGCCAAATACAACTTTTGTTTGGTGGAGCCGTGTTGTGCTACGTTAGCAAGTAAAGTCATCTGTAAAAGATAGGATATGATTTAACAAAACGTAGTTTGATTAATTGATTGTATATTGTTTAACGTCCCACTCGAGAATTTTTCACTCATATGGAGACGTCACCACTGCCGGTGGACTGCAAAATTTAGGCCTATGCTTGGCATTCACGGCCTTTGGAGGGATCTTTATCGTACCTCACCCAAAAGACCGCCCCATTTAGTTGCCTCTCACGACAAGCAAGGGGTAGTGAGGACCTACTCTAACCCGGATCTTCACGGGATAAAACGTGCTTTCCGTGCTTTGAAGTGCTTTCTCAAACGAAGCTTTTGAAAGATAATGTATTGCATTATCAAGTAAACGTTTGCCGCAAAGATCGAAGTATCATCCCAATCAATGTAAAGAGTTTAACAGGGATTGAAAATATGGAAACTCGGATTAAATTCTACGAACTGTGATTTAATGTGTAATTAGCTCTGAATTGTAGTTTGGACAATGGATTTGAGCAGCATTCTGTTTTTAAATGGCCGATTACTTATTTTATTCACCCAACAAAGGCTATCGATTTCGAATGCAGGTAAAGTACATGTATCTTGTTTTCCTTTCCACGCAGGAGACGTTAATAAACATGCCATCGATAACAAACAAATATTGTAATAAAATCGATCTAAAAGGTTCAATGAATTAAGATGAATCCTTTAATTAATTTGACTTAAAATTTTCCACAATTCGATTATTTATTCCTCTATCATTTACAATATTTACAGATTACTTTGTTTACATTAAAGGGAAAGCGGAAGTGCTTTGTCATGGCGTCAGTGTACTTGACTAAGAATTCATATCTTTTACGGAGCGATCGTTGAGACGAGCAAAGACCTTTAACGTATTGCAACACGATTTTACTATTCATTTAACGTCGGAAATATAACACAGTTGATGTAAACATTGTGACATCATTATTAACTGGGATTTTTTTTCTTTCAAACCAAGCAATTATCAACAACAACAAAACCTACGAAGGTATGAGGAGGCTTGACCGGAATTGAAAACCAATTGTTATTCTTTCGCAATGATTTTTTTTATCTTATCTACAGGTTTGTTAATACCGCAGTGACGGCGACATTTTTCAAGAGCACTATGGGTAGTCCTCGTCATTTTTCAGCTGATGAAGAGAAGATTATGTGACTCAAATGTGTAGTCATGGGAGTTGTTTAGAAGTTTTATGCAACAGATCTTTAAGATCTTGCTTAGCTACGAATGTGCTTAAAAATTTACGTACAGTGTACATCCGTATAAGAAAATACTTAGAAATGCTATAAGTATACGACTCCAGGTTTCTATGTACCCTATAAAACGAGTTTTCTTTCATATACTTTCCAGAATTTTGATCGACGATGAAAAAATTAACCAGTACTAGTATATACTTGTCTAACTTAGAGATTCTGAAACATGACCAGATTTTAAAAGACAAGCCATCTATCTTACTAGAGGGACTAATAACTAAACCAAATACGAAAAATCACCTACATTGGAAACAGCGAAAACCTCCACAGGAAGACGTTCCACTTCGTCATCAGATACTGATGTCGGGTTAGTTAAGAATTGCTTGGACTTCTCCTTGGTGCTGTTATCCATACTAATCCATTTTCTTAGGTACTTTGCCAGTCTCGAACATGTTCCAATTTCAGCGGTTGCGTCGAATACTTTGAAAAAATTACAATGGAGAAAATGAAGGAAACACAAGACTGAATTAAACTATTCATGAAAACAAAGTAATAATATATATGGGTCTTACTACTGTATGAATGCTAACTAGAAAATGGTGTGTGTGAAATTTATCGCCCCAACGTGAACCATGCCACGGGGCCCCCGAAACTGGTTGCAAACAATATTGTGATTTTTTTTTTTTAAAGAAAAACTGAAATAATATGCATTCATGGTGTGACCGTTGGACAGAGCGATGTATGTAATGGCCATTGTCGTGTTCCAAGTGATAATCATAATTCAGTTAAATGGGATAAGTTAGAAATAGAGACACCCATTTATTTGAAATATATAATATGTTTTACGGCGTGAACGTGTTTGAGGGCGAAGTAAAAAGTATTGGTATTAGTATGTATATCCATAACAGGATAAAACAAATTCCCAACTTATCCAGACACAGACAGCTGTCAAAGCATCTTCATCATCTTGTTACACGACCTAAGACATTTGATCCGCCTATTTCTTGAACGCGGGAAATACAACGCAGTTGATATAAAAAGTGCATTTTGACGTCATATTTTGCGTCGGTGTTTTCCGTGTTTAACATAGTTACAAACATAGGAAACTTGGTACAATCGAGGAGTGATTATAGGCCCATTATTGAGAAAATGTAGTTTGCATTCTATTACAGACTTTTTGTAAGGTCTCAGAACGACGTGAAGTTGGGTAGACGAGATTCAATATGGTGAAATACATATCCTCGCGCTTGTGTTCGAATCTAAGCCATTTTGACCAAAATGTTCAAGTTCCATAGGAATAGTTAATTTTTCATAAGTTTTTCACATTTTTCCTTTTATATATATATATATATATATATATATATCACTGTACTCTTTTTGTAAATATCGAATTGGGAATATATACATTGCATTGTGACGTCACATTTAGCTTTAATAATTTTTTCTTTCAACCAAAGAATTAAACGACAACTATACTTCCTGTTTGCAATTTTAAAAACCGATGAAAATAAGCAAAACCAGCAAATTTAGATTGGTGAAAAAGTATCGGTGATAATTTTTATTTAGAGAAACTCAACTCGTTCATCTACTTAATTGTATCACTGGTTTGCTAAACACTGTGAATATGTAATTATAGCATAATGCATTTGGAACAAATTGAGTGTTTAAATTTCGAATTGCACGCCAGAGTCTTGTATTTGTGGCAGTCAAAGCTCGAATAACTGTTAATTTAAAAGCAACTAAAGAACATACAATGTAATACTATGCAAAATTAAGTAAATAAATAAACAATATGGCAGCGTCTACAAGGCTTACAGAATTTTTAGTGAATATATATAGATATTATTTTCATTCTTTTGCCGATTTTGACTTTTTACTTTAACATACATGTTACATGTTCCTTTAGAGCCTTCCTTCGCGGACGGGCCTTTGACCCGTCCGAGCTTTCCTCGATAAAAAATGACACATTTCCATTTTCAACTATTTCATATGAATTTCTCATTTTAAAGTGTCAATAATAGGCATATATTACACTCTGCGAACTTTCAAAATATTGTGATATCAAATAAAGCTATTCTACATAATTTCCTTACTAGCAGCTGCTGTTGTGTCATTCAGGGCTTTCATCATCGTGGCATTTCCAGCAAAGCTTCGACAACCCAGAAAGTTCCCATATTTGTCATAGGAATAGCAGTCTGTAGTCAGCTTGTCATTGTAACATGTGGAACAATTCTGGGGACATCTGATACCCTCCACCCCGGCATCTGTCATCAACAGAGAGATCGACATACAAGAACAGTACATTACAAAATTCCAGTCTCTCTACTCCGGCATCTGTCATCGACAGATAGATTGATATACAAGTACAATATACATGTATTACAAGATTCAAGTCCTTTTTCATAAGTTTGTACTTTATGCAATGCAAATTTAGTCATCAAGACTGAAGAGATCAGATAATATAAAAAGAAATGTGTAGGTCGAAAAAATGAACGTATGTATGAACATTTGGCCTAAGATATTGCTTTTAAGAGAATATTTCTAGATCTAGTTCTATTCTACTTACCACATCCACTGAAGGATGCAGGAGCATATCCTACAGGCGGGTTCTCACTAGTAGGTGAACTGGCCGTAGTTGGTAAACGTCGAACGTCTGACGTCATGCTGATAGGCATGGACCGAGAAACACTTACGCTTACCATGGAGCTAGACCTAACTCCGCTCGGCATTACAGTTGGTGTATTTCCAGTTGACAAAGAAATGGGTCTTGTTCCGCTGGGCATTGTTGGACTTCCACTGGACATGGGGCTTGACCTGTGACCACTTAAGGTAGGCATACTTCCGGTTGGTGAAGAAAAGGATCCAGTTCGACTTGGCATGGTTGGACTTCCACTGGACATGGGGCTTGACCTGTGACCACTTAAGGTAGGCATACTTCCGGTTGGTGAAGAAAAGGATCCAATTCTACTTGGCATGGTTGAACTTCCACTGGGCATGGGGCTTGACCTGTGACCACTTAAGGTAGGCATACTTCCGGTTGGTGAAGAGAAGGATCCAGTTCTACTTGGCATTGTTGAACTTCCACTGGGCATGGGGCTTGACCTGTGACCACTTAAGGTAGGCATACTTCCGGTTGGTGAAGAGAAGGATCCAGTTCTACTTGGCATTGTTGAACTTCCACTGGGCATGGGGTTTGACCTGTGACCACTTAAGGTAGGCATACTTCCGGTTGGTGAAGAAAAGGATCCAGTTCTACTTGGCATGGTTGGACTTCCACTGGGCATGGGGCTTGACCTTTGACCACTTAAGGTAGGCATACTTCCGGTTGGTGAAGAAAAGGATCCAGTTCTACTTGGCATGGTTGGACTTCCACTGGGCATGGGACTTGACCTGTGACCACTTAGGGTAGGCATACTTCCGGTTGGTGAAGAAAAGGATCCAGTTCTATTTGGCATTGTTGAACTTCCACTGGGCATGGGGCTTGACCTGTGACCACTTAAGGTAGGCATACTTCCGGTTGGTGAAGAAAAGGATCCAGTTCTACTTGGCATGGTTGGACTTCCACTGGGCATGGGGCTTGACCTGTGTCCACTTAGGGTAGGCATACTTCCGGTTGGTGAAGAAAAGGATCCAGTTCTACTTGGCATTGTTGGACTTCCACTGGGCATTGGGCTTGATCTGTATCCACTTAGGGTAGGCATACTTCCAGTTGGTAAACTCACCATGTAGTCTCTACAGTTGCTTTGTGAAATATACGCAAGACAGACAGTCGCAGTGGTGTTTATGAATTGCCAGATATCAGGAGATGAGCAGTTACGTAGAAGATAATTGCAGACCTCTAGTTCGAAGATAGAGGAATCTACTTCGCCCTTTGTTTCACTACTCTGAAAAGAACAAACAAATGTTTTGGATGATAGTAACATATATCAAAAAGAGTTTTTAAAAGAAGGCACTGATTATTAGTTTATTATGAAGAGACATTGTCAAAAGTTTACCTTGTAGAGTTGTGTGAAGTTCAGGCCTTTCAGCATGCTTTGAAGTTCACAGTCATGGGTCTTCATAATCTTTAACTGAATTTCTAACTTCTGTCTGTCTGTTGCCTTGGATAGTATTTCATGCCACATAGTTTTCTGAAATACATCATGTTCAAATGACAATCAAAAGGTCTACATTGTATCAATGTAATGTGTATGTACTTATTTGGGTGGGATTTGCGTTTCAGAATCATTAACATTGAAGCAAAACTGCGACTTTATTTGTGCTAAAACACCACAATCTCTATCTGTTACGAAACATACCATGTAAGGAGCGCTAAATTATGATTAACGGTACGAGAAACAATGCACCAATTCCGAAACAATTTAATACGTTGGATTATTGTCAGAACTTTTAAAGTTATGGTGTTTTAAGAATAAACAATCACTTTTATAACTTCTTTCGATTGAGCTTAGAACGTCTCAATGCAACAATAACATATTGTTAAGGCAAATTGTTGCCTCGAAATCTTGCGGTACGCAGCTCAAAATAAAAACTTAATGATGGAGACATAAAAGGTATCTCATAGATGAAATGATGACTTATTTCCGGGTTACTCGTTTAGACACAGTAAAACCAACTTAATTAATAGACATGTTTTCTGAGCCTGATGAAAGGTGAAGATAACGAACAGTGATCAATCTCATAACTCCTACAAGCAATACAAAATAGATAGTTGGGCAAACAAGGACCCTTGGACATGCAACTCGGTCCAGGATTAAGCACATTGGAAATCCAACATTTCATATTTCTTAAATGACACTATTCAACAAATACTAAGACATAAGTCATGTTAGTCTATGGTGTCGTTCAGTTTTCACTTAGTCCATATTAAAAGTGTCTTCTGCAATACATCGTAGAATAGCTTTAATTTATCATTGACTTCTCTCGGATTGCAGATATTTCAATGCAGTATGGCAAACATGGATGCGTTATGTTGGTATTTTCTGCACTTGTCTAAATTAGGTAATTTTATCAAATCAAACTCCACAGACACAACTTAAGCAGTTTAACTTTCATGGAAACAATCTGTGGCTTCGGGACTATATTGCACTTATTCTCTTTTTCTGAATGCTATGTTTAGATGCTTGAAAATATTTGTACTAACGTTTGCGGCAGCAAAGGCTTCGATTGGCATTTTGGCAACGTCTTGGTAAGTGATGTTTGGATCACTAGGATTGGAGAGGAAGTCTATTATCTTCTGTTTGACCTCTGCTGTAAGTCCCGACCAGACACTCAAATATTTGGCAAACTTGCTACAAGTTCCCATCACAGAGGACGCTTCAAATACTAAAACAGTCGAATAAGCAGAATAAGCACAAATGTCTCATTTGTGGGTGAAGGTGTTACATCAAGTTAAACTTTTATTGTACTCCATTTCTCTTGTAAAAAGACAATGCTTTTGAAGCTCACTATTACCCAATGAGAGATGAATGCAGTGAACAATATTTCGCCGGGCAAGTTGAAATATTTACTATTAAAACAGCTTCTCAGTCTAATCATGCCGTGGTTGTAATGTTTACATTTCTGTGTATGACGTTGATGACATGCGTACCTTTAGCGTCAGACGTTTCATTCCGTGCGGTGGCCAATGTAATATCAGAATCTATTTGTGGACATGGTAGAGGATACCCAAACTGGTCATAAGCGAAGCAATCATCTGGCTTTTTGTCTTTGTAGCAAGGGCATTCTTCAAGACAGGGCAATCCAGTAACGTTTGCTGCAGATGTAAAGTGGAAAATGCAAGGCAAGGAATGTAGTGTGATTTATCTTAATTTTCATTTCAGAAACTGTTATCTGTTAATCAGCAATCAATGGGAATTTCGGACAAGAGATTATTTGAACAATTTACCCTTTACTTTAACAGAAGAGTAAAAATATATTCGATAATAGTAGAGATATCTTGCATCCCATACTCTTTGATTATTTGTTAGAGATGTACCTCATGAAATACTTCAATTGATTTTCTATAAAACGATTGTAGTGTCCAGTCCATTGATACTCACCACAGGAACCACCAGTTGTGATGTTGAGTCCTTTTAGCTTGCTTTTAGTTTCACAGTCATCGATCTTTACAAGCTTCGACTGAATTTCCAACTTCTGTTTCTCTGTTGCCTTGGATAAGATTTCGCTCCACATACTTCTCTGAAATTCATCATGATCAATGTTCGTTATCCTCACCTTTTCCATCATGTACAAATGATATTTGAATGACCATTGAAATATTGGAAATTAGCGTCATGTTTTAATGTCAAACTGACATGCATTAATTCAACAAATACCATTTCATTACATTACGTCAATATGTTGCATTTGTTCGTATTTGAGTGGGATTCGTATTTTAGCGCCATTATTCTTGAAGCAAGGTGCTATTTTAATGTTGAACTACACTAGGACAATTGATATTCATTATGGTATACCCGGTATTGTATCTGATTATAAGAATCACTATGTCTTAATGAGTGGCACCCGAAACGGTGCATCAACTCTGCCTAGTATTCAATTTGAAGTACATGTACAGCCGTATTTTTCCAGTTCTATGTTCAAAATCTAAATTATTAATAAATGGAGTTTAGCCTAAGGGTTCCTGGAACAGCCATGCAGTAGACTACTCTCAGGTATGATAAATTCGCAATGTTTTAAGTACGCAATCAATTTCTTGAATTATGAAAGGACTTTGTCACAGCAGGTGTGGCACAATAAAGATCCCTCGCTGCTCAAAGGTCATAATCGACGAGCCTACACCTCAATTTTGCAGCCCTTCGCCGCCATTTTGACATCTCCTTTTGAGTAAAAATCTCGAGAGGAATGTCATACAATATAGAATCAATCAGTCATTGGGAACCGATATTTTCTTATAAGATTTGAACATTTTTCCTAAATCTCTATGAAAAGTGAAGATAATGCACAGTGATCAATCTTATAACTCCTATAAGCAGTACAAAATAGATAGTTGGGCAAACACGGACCCCTGGACACACCAGAGGTGGGATCAGATGCTATATTTGTTACCTTTCTGTGGCACTTTTACTTATTATAGACAAGACGCTTTCACGTAGAAAAACTAAATTGTTAGGATCAAGCTTTTTTTTCATGGTAATAGTGTGCTGATTGCGTAAAATACGGATTAAAGCCACTCTTGGAGACATTGAAGGTATCTGCTAGATGAACTGAAATAAATTCAATAACGTACATATGTATATACGGGTTACTTGTTTTTTTAGATACAGTAAAACAGACTATAGAGACACTTCTTCTGAGCCTAATAGTCACTCTGTCCAAGATTAAGTACAATAGTAAATCCATCATTCCATAATGGTCACTATTCAACAGATACAAGTACCAATACATCGGGCATGTTAGTCTATGGTGTGTTCAGTTTTCACGTCTTGGATATCAAGAGTGTATTCTGGAGTACAATGTAGAATAGGATCAATTTGTCATCGATTTTTAACAAGTGTCGGTACTCCAGGTTCACTAATCGGAGTTCAGGAAAGAAAACATGAATGTGTTATGCTGAAATTTTCTACACTTGTCTAAATCAGGTAATTTTATATAATTGAATTACACCGACACTTAAGCTGTGTCACTTTCATAGCGTCAATATGTGGTTTTCGGAACATTCATGCTTATTCTCGTTTTCTGACTGCTATGCTTTCGGTACTCGAAAATATTTTTACTAACGTTTGCGACAGCAAAGGCTTCGATTGGCATTTTGGCAACGTCTTGGTAAGTGATGCTTGGATCACTTGGATTGGAGAGGAAGTCTATTATCTTCTGTTTGACCTCTGCTGTAAGTCCCGACCAGACACTCAAATATTTGGCAAACTTGCTACAAGTTCCCATCACAGATGACGCTTCAAATACTAAAACAGTCGAATAAACACAATTAGTGTCTCATTTGTGGGTGAAGGTGTTATGTCACGGTTAAACTTTTATTGTACTTTATTTTTCTTATAATAAGATAATGCTTTTGAAGTTCAAAATTACCCAATGTGAGATGAATGCAATGAACAATATTTCATTGGGCAGGTTGAAATGTTTACTACTAAAATAGCTTCTCATTCAAATCATATATTCTCATGACGTGGTTGTAAGGTTTTATTTATGTGTATGACGTTGATGAAATGCGTACCTTTAGCGTCCGATGTTTCATTCCGTGCGGTAGCCAATGTAATATTAGAGTCTATTTGTGGACATGGTAGGGAATACCCAAACTGGTCATAAGCGAAGCAATCACCTGGCGCTTTGTCTTTGTAGCAATGACATTCCACAGAGCAGGGCAGTCCAGTGACGTTTGCTGCAGATGTAAAGTGGAAAATGCAAAGACAGAAATGAAGTTTAATACATTGTTTTGTTTTTATTTCAGAAACTGTTATCTGGTTAACATCAATCAAATGGAATTTCGGACAAGACTTATTATTTGAACAATTTACCCTTTACTTTAACAGAAAAGTAAAAATATATTCGATAATAGTAGAGATATCTTGCATTCCATACTCTTTGATTATTTGTTAGAGATGTACCTCATGAAATACTTCAATTGGTTTTCTATAAAACGATTGTAGTGTCCAGTCCATTGATACTCACCACAGGAACCACCAGTTGTGGTGTTGAGTCCTTTTAGCCTGCTTTTAGTTTCACAGTCATTGGTCTTCATAAGCTTCGACTGAATTTCCAACTTCTGTTTCTCTGTTGCCTTGGATAAGATTTCGCTCCACATACTTCTCTGAAATTCATCATGATCAATGTTCGTTATCCTCACCTTTTCCATCATGTACAAATGATATTTGAATGACCATTGAAATATTGGAAATTAGCGTCATGTTTTAATGTCAAATTGACATGCATTAATTCAACAAATACCATTTTATTACATTACGTCAATATGTTGCATTTGTTCGTATTTGAGTGGGATTCGTATTTTAGCGCCATTTTTCTTGAAGCAAGGTGCTATTTTAATGTTGAACTACACTAGGACAATTGATATTCATTATGGTATACCCGGTATTGTATCTGATTATAAGAATCACTATGTCTTAATGAGTGGCACCCGAAACGGTGCATCAACTCTGCCTAGTATTCAATTTGAAGTACATGTACAGCCGTATTTTTCCAGTTCTATGTTCAAAATCTAAATTATTAATAAATGGAGTTTAGCCTAAGGGTTCCTGGAACAGCCATGCAGTAGACTACTCTCAGGTATGATAAATTCGCAATGTTTTAAGTACGCAATCAATTTCTTGAATTATGAAAGGACTTTGTCACAGCAGGTGTGGCACAATAAAGATCCCTCGCTGCTCAAAGGTCATAATCGACGAGCCTACACCTCAATTTTGCAGCCCTTCGCCGCCATTTTGACATCTCCTTTTGAGTAAAAATCTCGAGAGGAATGTCATACAATATAGAATCAATCAGTCATTGGGAACCGATATTTTCTTATAAGATTTGAACATTTTTCCTAAATCTCTATGAAAAGTGAAGATAATGCACAGTGATCAATCTTATAACTCCTATAAGCAGTACAAAATAGATAGTTGGGCAAACACGGACCCCTGGACACACCAGAGGTGGGATCAGATGCTATATTTGTTACCTTTCTGTGGCACTTTTACTTATTATAGACAAGAGCTTTCACGTAGAAAAACTAAATTGTTAGGATCAAGCTTTTTTTCATGGTAATAGTGTGCTGATTGCGTAAAATACGGATTAAAATCACTCTTGGAGACATTGAAGGTATCTGCTAGATGAACTGAAATAAATTCAATAACGTACATATGTATATACGGGTTACTTGTTTTTTTAGATACAGTAAAACAGACTATAGAGACACGTCTTCTGAGCCTAATAGTTACTCTGTCCACTATTAAGTACAATAGAAAATCCATCATTCCATAATGGTCACTATTCAACAGATACAAGTACCAATACATCGGGCATGTTAGTCTATGATGTGTTCAGTTTTCACGTCTTGGATATCAAGAGTGTATTCTGGAGTACAATGTAGAATAGGATCAATTTGTCATCGATTTTTAACAAGTGTCGGTACTCCAGGTTCACTAATCGGAGTTCAGGAAAGAAAACATGAATGTGTTATGCTGAAATTTTCTACACTTGTCTAAATCAGGTAATTTTATATAATTGAATTACACCGACACTTAAGCTGTGTCACTTTCATAACGTCAATATGTGGTTTTCGGAACATTCATGCTTATTCTCGTTTTCTGACTGCTATGCTTTCGGTACTCGAAAATATTTTTACTAACGTTTGCGGCAGCAAAGGCTTCGATTGGCATTTTGGCAACGTCTTGGTAAGTGATGCTTGGATCACTAGGATTGGAGAGGAAGTCTATTATCTTCTGTTTGACCTCTGCTGTAAGTCCCGACCAGACACTCAAATATTTGGCAAACTTGCTACAAGTTCCCATCACAGATGACGCTTCAAATACTAAAACAGTCGAATAAACACAATTAGTGTCTCATTTGTGGGTGAAGGTGTTATGTCACGGTTAAACTTTTATTGTACTTTATTTTTCTTATAATAAGATAATGCTTTTGAAGTTCAAAATTACCCAATGTGAGATGAATGCAATGAACAATATTTCATTGGGCAGGTTGAAATGTTTACTACTAAAATAGCTTCTCATTCAAATCATATATTCTCATGACGTGGTTGTAAGGTTTTATTTATGTGTATGACGTTGATGACATGCGTACCTTTAGCGTCCGATGTTTCATTCCGTGCGGTAGCCAATGTAATATTAGAGTCTATTTGTGGACATGGTAGGGAGTACCCAAACTGGTCATAAGCGAAGCAATCACCTGGCGCTTTGTCTTTGTAGCAATGACATTCCACAGAGCAGGGCAGTCCAGTGACGTTTGCTGCAGATGTAAAGTGGAAAATGCAAAGACAGAAATGAAGTTTAATACATTGTTTTGTTTTTATTTCAGAAACTGTTATCTGGTTAACATCAATCAAATGGAATTTCGGACAAGACTTATTATTTGAACAATTTACCCTTTACTTTAACAGAAAAGTAAAGGATATTCCATAATAGAAGTTATATCTTGCATCCCATACCCTTTGATTATTTGTTAGAGATGTACCTCATGAAATACTTCAATTGATTTTCTATAAAACGATTGTAGTGTCCAGTCCATTGATACTCACCACAGGAACCACCAGTTGTGGTGTTGAGTCCTTTTAGCCTGCTTTTAGTTTCACAGTCATTGGTCTTCATAAGCTTCGACTGAATTTCCAACTTCTGTTTCTCTGTTGCCTTGGATAAGATTTCGCTCCACATACTTCTCTGAAATTCATCATGATCAATGTTCGTTATCCTCACCTTTTCCATCATGTACAAATGATATTTGAATGACCATTGAAATATTGGAAATTAGCGTCATGTTTTAATGTCAAACTGACATGCATTAATTCAACAAATACCATTTCATTACATTACGTCAATATGTTGCATTTGTACGTATTTGAGTGCGATTCATATTTCAGAGTCACTGGTCTTGAATTAAAGTGATAATTTAGTGTTGAACTGAAATTGGAAAATTAATGTCCATTATGTAGATTGTATCTTATTATAAGAATCACTATGTCTTAAAATTAGTAACACCTGAAACGGTGCATCAACTCTGCCTAGTATCCAGTTTGAAGTAAACGTATAGACGTTTTCAGTTCTAAATTCCAACTATTACTAAATAGAACTTAGGACTCCCGGAACAGCCTTACAGTGAACTACTCTCAGGTATATTAAAGTCAAAATGTTTGAAGTACGCAATCAATTTCATTTCTTTTCTTTCCCAAAAACATTTCGAAAATTTTACCTAAATCTTTAGATTTGTTTTATTTCTATGGCAATTTTATTCAGGGTAGACAGAATGCTTTCAGGTAGAAACACTGCATTGATAGGGGCAAATGTTTTCTGTTATTGTTGTGCAATTTGCCTAAACTGTTGATTAAAAAATACTAATGGAGACATTGAAGGTATCTTCCAAATGAAACAAGAGCAGTTCAGCAAAGTATATCTAGGTTTCTTGTTTTTAGATACAGTAAAACAGACTATACAGACACGTCTTCTGGGCCTAATAGTCACTCTGTCCAAGATTAAGTACAATAGTAAATCCATCATTCCATAGTTCACGAAATGCTGTGGTCACTATTCAACAGATACAAGTACCAATACATCTGACATATTAGTCTATGGTGTAGTTCAGTTTTCATGTCTTGCATATCAAGAGTTTATTCTGGAGTAAATTGTGGAATAGGATCAAATTGCCATCGATTTTTAGCGAGTTCGACACTACAGGTTCACTTATTTCAGCACAAGATGGAAAACATGGATGAGTTATGCTGAAATTTTGTACACTTGTCTAAGTTAGGTAATTTTATCAAATTGAATTTCGCCGACACTTAAGCTGTTTCACTTTCATAGCGTCAATATGTGGTTTAAGGAGCATATTGTACTTATTCT
Organism: Ostrea edulis; assembly: GCF_947568905.1. Classification (NCBI taxonomy): domain Eukaryota; kingdom Metazoa; phylum Mollusca; class Bivalvia; order Ostreida; family Ostreidae; genus Ostrea; species Ostrea edulis. The sequence continues at coordinate 86,281,212 of NC_079165.1, read as the reverse complement.
CATCTTCTGAATCCTATACCTTAGGTACATGAAAATATTTATACTAACGTTTGCGGCAGCAAAGGCTTCGAGTGGCATTTTGGCAACGTCTTCGTAAGTGATGCTTGGATCACTAGGATTAGAGAGGAAGTTTATTATCTTCTGTTTGACCTCTGCTGTAAGTCCCGACCAGATACTCAAATATTTGGCAAACTTGCTACAAGTTCCCATCACAGATGACGCTTCAAATACTAAAACAGTCGAATAAGCAGAATAAGCACAAATGTCTCATTTGTGGGTGAAGGTGTTATGTCAAGGTTAAACTTTTATTGTACTCTATTTCTCTGGTAATAAGACAATGCTTTTGAAGCTCACCATTACATGTACCAAATGAGAGATGAATGCAATGAGCAATATGTCGTCGGTTGAAATCTTTACTACTAAAATAGCTTCTCATTCTAATCATGACGTGGGTGTAATGTTTATATTTGTGTGTATGACGTTGATGACATGCGTACCTTTAGCGTCTGACGTTTCATTCCGTGCGGTGGCCAATGTAATATTAGAGTCTATTTGTGGACATGGTAGGGAATTCCCAAACTGGTCATAAGCGAAGCAATCATCTGACGCTTTGTCTTTGTAGCAATGACAGTCTACAGGACAGGGCAGTCCAGTAATATTTGCTGCATATATAAAGAAAAAATAGGAAATATAGAAGAAGAAAAATTCATTTCAGAAAATCTTCAAATTATCATATAGCGATGGGAATTTCGGACGCAGTTTCATTCGATGAACAGATCATGCCTTTCTTCCACCGAAAGATAACTTATACTCTGTAAAATTTGTTGTGTATAATATTTCAGATCTCTTCATTCATTTGTTAGAAATATATCTGATTAAAAGATGAAATACGTAAAATCTAATCACCTGAACGTTCCAATCACTAGGACGCTTGGTCTTTGTACCGTAAAACATACTTATAGCCGAGTGCTTGGGATGAAGAATTTTGATTTGTTACAAACAATTATTCGTTGTATCCAAGAAATTGATAATATGTTTTAAAGCCACGAGGAATAAAGATGAATTCGTTGTAAGCATGAATTCATCATATACGTATTAACTGTAACCGTATTTAACTGTAAACGTGAATTCATTATAAACGTATTCGCTGTAACCGTGTTTTACTGTAAGCGTGAATTCATTATAAACGTATTTGTTGTAACCGTGTTTTACTCAGGTGTAATTCGCTATACTAGTATCCAAGAAATTTATGTGTTTTAAAACTACACAGAATAAGTAAACATCACTTCTCTGGAAACGTTAATTCATTATAAGCGTGTTCGCTGTAACTGTGCTCCACTGTATTCCTTAAACTTCCCTGTAACTCTACCTGTGGTGTCCAATCTATTTATACTCACCACAGATTCCACCAGTCGGGGGTCCCAAGGACTGTGTGACCACAGCGGAGAAAACGGCAAACACTAAAATAAAAGAAATCCAGTGTTGAATTAAACCGAAAATGAAGGTAGGTGAACATCTTTGAAACTCTCAGTACTTGTCGGGGAAGGTTCAAGCGTTATAGGAGATAAATTCATTTTCTGACCAAAACGTTTGAAAATTTTCAAGCATGTTTCATTTTAGGGCGAAGGATCGATTACAACTTTATAAAATTGACATCACTTTTAAGACCCGCAATACATTAGTGATGGACAAGTGGAATAATTCACCCTTTAGTATACTAAAAACAATGTTCTTTTAAATGGAAATTACGTAGACTATGGACATATGATTCTGGCAGATCCCTCTAAATATGTAACGAGCAGAGCCTTTTCAATCTCGGCAGTTACATGCATCTTTTATATATATGACAAAATTGACCTCCTCCTTAAATGTCGTAACAGCAAATCTTTCTGAATCCTTTAGAAAAGCACATCTATCTCTTGATCATCTCATAATAAAAAAAAAAAAAAAGATCTATACACTTAGGTATGCAGGTTCTTAGAGAAACAAAATATGTTTGTTTGATTATTTTTTAATGCATTTTATAGAAATTATACGCTTAGCTTTAGATTTAAAATTGTGCAGAAAAAGTTATTTGCTCCGTTAGTGAAATGAAGTAACGCGTGGATGCAGAACATACATCATTAATGACACCATATCCTGCCGGGCCTCGTGTGCGATCTTAGTGTTTTAAACATTACAGAATGTAGTTTCCATCACCAACGACTATTGCAAAATATTGAGAGTATACATTACATTTGTTTCAAGCCGAGATTATAAAGATAAAGAGACAATTGTCCGTTTGAAGAAGGTATAGATATGGCACATACTTTAAACCCGAATACCAAAACAAAAACACAGCCGGTTTGAGTTTTGCTCTGTGATCGGTGACTGTTCTGCAGAGAATTTCATAATTGCACAATGGCTTGTTAATCGATCGGGCCGGACTGAAGGAATATTTTTTATTGCAATCGGTATCGAAAAGATTATCACGATTTACTCCGCCCCATGTGTGTGCTAATTGATTCCTGTAAATAATATTTTTTTTTAAATATACAAAAAATGAATTTAGACCATCAATACATTTATGAATTTCGGAGGACTTTTTAGCAATGTGTTAAAGATCGATTCATATGTTGCCTTGGAAACTATGTAAATATTTTGGATGATTTTGTTAATAATTTATAAAATGATACAAAATTTCAACCTTTGGAGGCCACGCATGATTTTTTAACAAATGCTGAAATACACATACAGATGAATATATAAAATACATCAGTCTGGTGGATTAATTTAACATATATTGTTTAATTGTTAAGCATTAGTGTTACAGGTAAAGCCGGTAAACTATCCTTAAATTGTTAAACATTAGTGTTACAGGTAAAGCCGGTAAACTATCCGTAAATTGTTAAACATTAGTGTTACAGGTAAAGCCGGTAAACTATCCGTAAATTGTTAAACATTAGTGTTACAGGTAAAGCCGGTAAACTATCCGTAAATTGTTAAACATTAGTGTTACAGGTAAAGCCGGTAAACTATCCGTAAATTGTTAAACATTAGTGTTACAGGTACAGCCGGTAAACTATCCGTAAATTGTTAAACATTAGTGTTAAAGATACAGCCGGTAAACTATCCGTAAATTGTTAAACATTAGTGTTAAAGGTACAGCCGGTAAACTATCCGTAAATTATTAAACATTAGTGTTACAGGTACAGCCGGTAAGCTATCCGTATTTGTTAAACATAAGTGTTAGAGGTAAACCAGTAAGCTATTCATAAATTGTTAAGCATACGTGTTAGAGGTAAAATCGGTACACTATTCGGGAAACGGTTAAAGTTTTGGAATGCTAATGCTGATAGGAAGTTGATGGATTGATATCTTGAACTGTAAAAATTAATAGATTTGAAGGAAAATAGCCCGCGATATTTAAAAAATGCAGTAATATAGGGTTATTGAACTTATATTGGTGAATATTGGCACAAGTAGGCTGTAAAAATGCACGAGCTTGCGAGTGCATTTTGACAGCCAACGAGTGCCAATATTCACCTATATAAGTTCAATAACCCTTTTATTATATAGCTAAAGTATTTAGTTGTTAAATTATATCCCTTTTCACTCAAACTACTCCAAAATAGACGAGAATTCATCCGAAATATTGGCAGTGTGCAATAACAGCATGCATTTCTTAACTGTTCAATATTTAACCCGTCATTAATGCATGAAGCAAACTGATTTTGTAAATGGGGACATCATAATTTATGTACAGTAAAACATTTTGCTTAAGTAAATATCAAATACCGGCTCTGTCAGATTCGGAGGACCGTCGTTTGACATTTTGGCTTGTTTACGTCGTTACGGTAACGTCAATATTGAACGCTCATACTCGGAATGTTTCGGGCGCATACAATTTACACAATGCAAAGTTAGCGTTCAATAAATTCTCAGGATATTGAACGCTAACATTCTCTAGATTTTACGCAGATTTTATATTAGACTATTTATAAGCTATATAATAAAAGAGGAAATACGGTCTATACTGTCACAAAAAATATATTTCACAAGCATACCATGACGTGCGCAATGTATGCACATTTATTTCTCTTTTTGCCAAATTAAAAACTTTTTTAATAAAACTTATATTTTCTTATGTTACCAAATAGATGTAAGTTCATTATTCAATATCGGTTCTTGGCATGAGACCGCAAAATAAAGCCCTGTGTCACTGCAGGTGTGACACGATAAAGATCCCTTCCTGCTCAAATGTCGTTAGCACCGAGCATAGGCCTGAAAAATCCTCGAGAGGGACGTTAAACAAGATAAAACCAATCAATAACTGTTACTTAGTTTATAAAAGTGGAGACATTTCGTTATGACTTTTCTCCCCCGATTTATATGACAATGAATGTGCGGACCGCGCACTGCACTGAGTAATGCGTAGTGACAAATCATTGTATCGAATACCTTGCTCTTTGCATATTAAGGGTTGTAAACTGTTGCAAAGAAAGATATGCCATTGATCTATAATTATTATTTTAAAAACCACATCTAACTTTTTATGACGTTATCTCCAATTTCGTAATTTTGTATTCATTTTAATTTGAGCATATTTATTCCATCAACCATTTTCATCGATCGGTTTGATCAGTACAATACAGGATGAGGGATAATTTTGTAAATAGCCAAAACAGCCCTAAATTAGGTCATATCCTTGAATTGATAAACCATTACCTTCATTCCTTGATGAACAAATTACAATACATTTTATGTACGTATTTACAAGTCTCCATATGAGTGAAAGATTCTCGAGAGTGATGTTAAACATTATTCAATCAATCAATACAATTCAGTATGAACATTTTACTTAGATCTACATATACGTGCTCGCAATTCTACCCCTTATATACATTTATCCTCACAATTCTACCCTTTATATACATGTTGTATACATTTATCCTCACAATTCTACCCTTTATATACATGTTGTATACATTTATCCTCACAATTCTACATAAATGCATGATCAGTTGTACATAGATCCGCAAATACGGCTTTACTGTTTTGTTGAAATCTAGAAAATGAAAATTGAAGGTCTTTTTAATCTACATGTATTTCATAATACTTGGTAAGAGGTAATTTGGTTTTACATATGAGAATTAACACAAAAAAAATTATTCAATTTACATTCAGTCGTTATCTAAATTTTAAAATAGAATCTCAAAGATGCTATTTTTTATAAGGCCAGACTTACTATTTTATTATCCTCTCATAATTTCATTTCTCGAAAATTTGTTTCTAACTCTATACACGCAATAATACGCGAACAAGAACGCCGTTATGTAATTTTCTTATCTTTTACCGGATGGACGTAATAACACATAGTAACTCACTGCAGTACACATTTTCACGTCTCGTTTTTCATTGCTAACGTTGCAAAATATGTACCTTTAATCATCATGGTTTAAAAACAAATAATGGTTAATCTTCCAACAATTAGCTGAATAAAAGTGCAATAAACATTACAAAATCGATGGAAATATCTTATGACATCACTCACGTGTTGCTGAGCAAGTTATTATTTTCCCGGCAATCATTTTCTGACCAGCAGATAAATTTACTCTTTTATCCAGAAACTGCGACCAGCGCAGTTAAAGTATTTCAGTCAAGTGAAAGAAAAATATCAATTACGGGCACATTGCACAGTCTTTGCAAAATCAATAGCAAGTCAAGCTTGAAGTATCAGTATCGGAGCGGGCTCTTTAAAGTTCGTATTCAAAGAATTGAACCAAATCAGATTTAGAATTGTGAAATGTGAGAGCTAGAATTGTTTATATTTTGTAGAGAAGACATTGATATACATATACCTGTACCCCATTTTTGATATATTTTATATGACAAATTATTTTTTAAAATACACTGCTATTATTTTCTCTTATAGGTACATCCATATTGTTATTTCATGGTGTAGTTAAAGCAAATAGAATGTCATCATTTTGTCGTGATATTAAAGTTAACATATTGTTATTTTATGGAATAATCAAAGTAAAAAATATCGTAAGCATATTGTTATTTTATGGTGTAATTTTAAAAAGTAAAAATATCATTTTGTCGTATAACTATAGTAAACATATTGTTATTTCATGATGTAATTAAAGTAAAAATGTCATCATTTTGTTGTATAACTTGATGGTGTAGGGGTTTCAATAGTCTTGTTTAAAGTCAGCATTTCGCACAATCTAATTAAAATTAGCTGTTTTGAATCCGCTACCATAGTTTTAATTAGATTGCATTTCGCAAATTCTATGGTCGTTATAACGATCTAGTTTGCCAATATAACCTATCATTTGGTCAAACGCTGTCAGACGTGTTTCATGCTGATTGTTAGGCCGTTCTTGGCACTCTGATTTTGATTACGGTTAACTGTTTACCTGATTCATAATAGAAAACAAATCTGTAATCTGGGTAAATTTTTAAAAAGTGCTTTACTCTTACGATCTAACCAAACTATCGTCTAATGTATATGCTGGTTTTTGTTGGTTTCTTTTTTTTTAATGTAAACTTGACTTATAACTCTCTTCATGTATGTCCATCCTCTAATATTCACTCCACTTTTCATATTGTATACATTTTTTTGTTTATACTTTGTAATTGAATATATATTATGCTGATGAGCCGTAAGGCTTAAAGCCAATAAACAATACAATACCTGATCAAGATATAGGACACACGACAGGTGTTACCGGTCGACAGGGAATGCTTACTCCTCCTAGGCACCTGACCCCACTTCTGGTGTGTCCAGGGGTCCATGTTTGCCAAACTCTCTATTTTGTATTGCTTATAGGATTTATGAGATTGATCACTGTTCGTTATCTTCACCTTTCATAAAGTTAGTGAGGTCTAATATAAAGTGATGAGGTCCGATAAAAAAGTTACATGTATTGAGGTTTCATATAAAGTTACTGAATTCTAATATAAAGTTAGTGAGGTCTAATATAAAGTTAGTGAGGTCAGATATAAAGTTAGTGAAGACTGATATAAAATTCATGAGGTTTGATATAAAGTTAAGGTACCTTCACATTCACGGATTTTTCTTACGGATTCTTACGTATTCCACAAATCCGTAAAAGTACACGAATTGGTTTATTACGAGTTCTTGCGATGCATTTACGGCAAAAATTTACGATTTGTTCCGAGTGAACACGGATAAATACGAGCAATTTACGATATTTTACGAGCTTTTTAGGGATTGTTACGAGTATATAACGGAAATTTACGATTTAGCTTAGCTTTTACATGTAAATCACGACCTGTTAACGTGTTGATAAGGTGCTGTTACGAATAGTTAGGAGTTAGTTACGATTGTTTACGTTTTGACTCAAAAGTGTTCGCAATTGGTTTTGTATCATCATTCGACAACTGACATTCATTAATGTCAGTGTAACTTCTTTAATGTCTTGATAACAAATGAAAGAAACTGTCAGATTGTGCGTCTTTTATACCTTTCCTTAATCGTAAAGTTTAAGTATGTATTCGTAAAGTAATCGTGTCTGTACGTAAAGCGCTCGTAATGACTCTGAACAATCCGTAAAGCGATTGCAACCCGACGTGAATGAAATCGTAAATATATCACTTAGGCATTCGTAATATTCCGTAAATAACTCGTAAACTATCCGTAACGTATCGTAAACTAACCGCAAAGATTTGTTTAAAAAAAACAAAAAAAAAAAAAAAAACCAACAACTTTTTACGAGTGTTTTACGGATTCTTACGAACAGTTTACGTGTTCTTGCGACCAGTTTACGATACTTACGGATTGTTACAAGTCATTCATGGAAAATGAAATCCGTGGACAATAGTGAAATTTTTTGGACATGTCAAAAAATGTGCCCCTACTTTCACGGATCATTACGAGTGTGTGCGAGTTGTGGGTTATTAACGGATACCGACGAGTGATTTACGAATGCTTACGATTGACTACGAGTCGGAGATCCGTGAGGACTCGAAAGACAAATCCGTGAGTGTGAAGGTGGTATGATTAGTGAGGTCTGATAAAAAGTAAGTGAGGTCCGATATAAAGTTACTGAATTCAAATATAAAGTTAGTGAGGTCTGATATAAAGTTTATATTATTTTTAAGTATTGTAATGCACTTCACCAGTGGTTCGTTTTACATCACGTGCCAGAGTATAGAAATGCGGATTCACTGGGTCTTTCTAATTGTAAACATTAAAAAAAAAACTCCAATTGACCTGTACTTTCTAGTAATAGATTAGGGAAATTTTGCTACGTGCAACAATGAATATGATTCGCTGACGTATGTTATTCCAACCAATCAAATTCTCTTTCCGGTCTTTCTAATTATAAATATATATATTAAAATAAAACTCGGATTGACCTGTACTTTCTAATAATAGATTAGTGAATTGAAATTATTATTAAATTGCTATAATTTCCGGACATGGGAAGATGCTCTATTCATTACATGTTTCATAGAATTACTCTATCAGTATAAAGAACCCACACTGAAACTAAAACAGCATACCATATTTTTTAGTCTCAATATGTTAAAAAACAAAAAAATGCAATTTATTTTACCTAATTTTGTCAAGCATTCTTTGAAAAATAATATAACAAATATAGCCCTTTCAATCGGTCGATATATCTATGGATCGACCTCATCAAAGGGCTATATTTGTATAATGTAGTCTGATAAAAATTACTGAAGTCTGATATAAAGTTATTGAGGTCTGATATACAATTAGTGAGGTTTAATATAAAGTTAGTGAGGTCTAATATAAAGTTAGTGAGGTCTGATATAAAGTTAGTGAGGTCTAATATGAAGTTAGTGAGGTCTGATATAAATTAGTGATGTTCGATAAAAAGTGAGTTCCGATATAAAGTTACTTAGGTTTAATATATAGTTGGTGAGGTCTGATATAAAGATTGTGAGGTCCGACATGAAGTTATTGAGGTTTGATATAAAGTTAGTGAGGTATAATATATAGTTAATGAAGGCTGATATAAACTTAGTAAGATCTGATATAAAGTAATAGAGGGCAGATATATAGAGCTCATCATGTCTGGTATAAAGTTACTGAGGTCTGATATAAAGTTAGTGAGGTCCGATATAAAGTTAGTGAGGTCCGATATAAAGTAAGTGAGGTCTAATATAAAGTTACTGAGGTCTGGTATAAAGTTAGTGAGGTCTAATATAAAGTTAGTGGGGTCTGATATAAAGTGGTGAGGTCTGATATAAAGTTGGTGAGGTCTGATATAAAGTTAATATGGTCTGATATAAAGTTAGTGAGGTCTGATATCAAGTTAAAGAGGTCTAATATAAAGTTAGTGGGGTTTAATATAAAGTTAGTTAGGTCTGATATAAAGTTAAAGAGGTCTAATATAAAGTTAGTGGGGTTTAATATAAAGTTAGTGAGGTCTGATATAAAGTAAGTGAGGTCTGATATAAAGTTAATATGGTCTGATATAAAGTTATTGAGATCTGATATAAAGTTATTGAGGTCTGATATAAAGTTAGTGAGGTCTGATATAAAGTTAGTGAAGTTTGGTATAAAGTTAGTGAGAGCTGATATAAAGTTAATGAGTTCTGACATAAAGTTAATGAGGGCTGATATAAAGTTAGTGAAGTCTGATATAAAGTTTATATGGTCTCAATACAATTAAAATTAGATGTTAGATCTGCTCACATACTCGCTACACATTTGTGTAGCGAGTATGTGAGCGGATCTAACATCTAATTTTAATTAGATTGATATGGTGTGATGTAAAGTTAGTGAGGTCTGATATAAAGTTAATGAGGTCTGAAATAAAGTTAGTGAGGTCTGATAGAAAGTTAGTGAGGTCTAATATAAAGTTAGGGGTCTAATATAAAGTTAGTGAGGACTGATATAAAGTTAGTGAGGTTTGATATATAGTTAGTGAGGTCTAATATAACGTTAGTGAGGTCTGATATAACGTTAGTGAGGTCTGATATAAGGTACATCAGGTCTGATATAAAGTTAGTGAGGTCTGATATAAAGTTACTGAGGTATGATATAATGTTAGTAATGACTGATATAAATTGAGGTCCGATATAAAGTTAGTGAGGTCTGATAAAAAGTTAGTGAAGGCTGATATAAAACATGTGGGATATAAAATTAGTGAGGTCAAATATGAAGTGATGAGGTCCGATAAAAAAGTTAGTGATGTCTGACATAAAGTTGGTGAGGGCTGATAAAAAGTTAGTAAGGTCTAATTTAGAGTTTTTGAGGGCTGATATAAAGTTACTGAGGTCTAATATTGAGTACGTGAGGTCTGATATAAAGTTATTGAGGTCTGATATAAAGTTAGTGAAGTCTAATATAAAGTTAGTGAGGTATGATATAAAGTTATTGAGGTCTGATATAAAGTTAGTGAAGTCTGATATAAAGTTAAAGAAGTCTAATATAAATAGTGAGGTATGATATAAAGTTAGTGAGGTCTGATATAAAGGCAGTGAGATCAGATATAAAGTTAGTGAAGTCTGATATAAAGGTAGTGAAGGTTGATATAAAGTTAGTGAGGTCTAATATAAAGTTAGTGAGGTCTAATATAAAGTTAGTGAGGTCATATATAAAGTTAGTGAGGTCTGATATAAAGTTAGTGAGGTTTAATATAAAGTTAGTGAGGTCTAATATAAAGTTAGTGATGACTGATATAAAGTTAGTGAGGTTTAATATAAAGTTAGTAAGGTCTAATATAAAATTAGTGAGGTTTGATATAAAGTAAATGAGGTCTGATATAAAGTTAATATGGTCTGATATAAAGATAGTGAGGTCTGATATAAAATTAGTGAGGTCCGATATAAAGTAAATGAGGTCTGATAAAAAGTTAGTAGAGGCTGATATAAAACATGAGGGAGATAAAGTTAGTAAGGTCTGATATAAAATTAGTGAGGTAAAATATGAAGTGATGAGTTCCGATAAAAAAGTTAGTGATGTCTGATATAAAGTTGGTGAGGGCTGATATAAAGTTACTGAGGTCTAATATTGAGTACGTGATGTGTGATATAAAGTTAGTGAGGTATGATATAGAGTTAGTGAAGGTTGATATAAAGTTAGTTAAGGTTGATATAAAGTTAGTGATGTCTGATATAAAGTTAGTGATGTCTGATATAAAGTTAGTGATGTCTGATATAAAGTTGGTGAGGTCTGATATAAAGTTAGTGAGGTATAATTTAAAATTAGTGAGGGCTGATATAAAGTTACTGAGGTATAATATTGAGTACGTGATGTGTGATATAAAGTTAGTGAGTATGATATAGAGTTAGTGAAGGTTCATATAAAGTTAGTGATGTCTGATATAAAGTTAGTGAAGGTTCATATAAAGTTAGTGATGTCTGATATAAAGTTGGTGAGGTCTGATATAAAGTTAGTGAGGTATAATTTAAAATTAGTGAGGGCTGATATAAAGTTACTGAGGTATAATATTGAGTACGTGATGTGTGATATAAAGTTAGTGAGTATGATATAGAGTTAGTGAAGGTTCATATAAAGTTAGTGATGTCTGATATAAAGTTAGTGAAGGTTCATATAAAGTTAGTGATGTCTGATATAAAGTTGGTGAGGTCTGATATAAAGTTAGTAAGGTCTAATTTAGAATTAGTGAGGGCTGATATAAAGTTACTGAGGTCTAATATTGAGTATGTGAGGTCTGATATAAAGTTAGTGAGATCTGGTATAAAGTTAGTGAAGTCTAATATAAAGTTGGTGAGGTCTGAAATAAAGTTAGTAAGGTCTAATTTAGAATTAGTGAGGGCTGATATAAAGTTACTGAGGTCTAATATTGAGTATGTGAAATCTATTATAAAGTTAGTGAGGTCTGATATAGAGTTAGTGAAATCTATTATAAAGTTAGTGAGGTCTGATATAAAGTTAGTGATGTCTGATATAAAGTTGGTGAGGTCTGATATAAAGTTAGTAAGGTCTAATTTAGAGTTACTGAGGGCTGATATAAAGCTAGTAACTTAGGTCTAATTTAGAGTTAGTGATGGCTGATATAAAGTTACTGAGGTATAATATTGAGTACGTGAGGTCTGATATAAAGTTAGTGAGGTCTGATATAAAGTTAGTGAAGTGTAATATAAAGTTAGTGAGGTCTGATATAGAATTAGTGAAGGTTGATATAAAGTTAGTGAGATCTGATATAAAGTTAGTGAAGGTTGATATAAAGTTAGTGAGGTCTGATATATAGTTAGTGAAGGTTGATATAAAGTTAGTGAGATCTGATATAAAGTTAGTGAGGTCCGATATAAAGTTAGTGAGAACAGATATATAGTTACTGAGGGCTGATATAATATTAACGAGGTCTGATATAAAGTAATAGAAGTTTTTTACTTTAATTACTGTAAGGTAGTATTTTACATTGATATATTTTACGGTAAATGGTTGTTAATGAAAAGCAAGTTTTTTTTGGTTGTTTTTGGTTTTTTTTTCTATTTTTGCCGGACTTCGGTTAATTCTGTACCAGTTCACATTTATTAGCATACCGACGTTAAATAACATTGAAATTTGTAATAACATGCACATTTAATGATATTTACATATTGAATGACATGCACACATTTGATAATATGTACACATAATTTAGTAACATGTGAACATTTCATAACAAGTACACATTAACTAAATTGTACAAATCTACTATTATACACCCATTAACATGTACAGTTCTAATGATATGTACATATCTAATTATATGTACACACGTATTTACATATAATTGGATAATTTTTCTGATTTATCTCATTGGTGAATTCAGATTGTTTCGTTATTGTAGAGCAGTGCGCCTATACGTCACAGCGGACCAGTTCCACTTCGGCCTCGACTACTTATTAACTTCACCGGCTTGATTATGAACTTCCACGACATAAAATGACAATGAACAACATTTCAGATATTTAAAGTATGGAAATTATGAAACGTGACAGTGAAAAAGAGTAGAAACGCTAGATTTAAACTTTATAAATATAAAGTAATTGAAGAAAATTGTCACGCAGCTAGAAAGAAAGGATGGTCTCAAGAATGCACATCAAAAATTGTTCTCTCAACTGAACATGAGTGTTCAGATTTTGTGTTTTAAATGTCTGAAGCCCTCTCCCCCCAAATATGCATTTTAATTCTGAATAACGTGTCTCTTTTTTATTTCTCTCTAACTATTCTTCTTTTCTTTTCTTTTTTAAACATCTCCCCTTTATCATTTTCTATAACCTCTGATTTTATTACATCAAACATTGAACTCAATGCTATCACTCTTTTTATATTTCTAACATGAACCCTTAACCAATGTTTATTTATATTTATAATGTAGGTATTCTATATTCATGATATCCGTTCGAATCTAAATATCTATTTCAAATTTAAGAAAATGTGTTATTGATGTGATTAATTGGAATACGGTACGTTTTGATTTACTTCGCATTAAAAAAAAAAAAAAAAATTATTTTAGTAGTGTGTTTAGGGTATCTTGACTTCTTAATTTACTATACACTGAAGTTTATAAATGCCGACTTTAGATGTGAAAGGAGTCCTAAATACTGCATTCATGAAATTATTTCACAAAGACAGTTCGATTTTGTAATACCTGACAACTGATTTCGATTGTGAAGAGATGTTTTCGCGGATGCAACAACGTGTAAATAGCATTGTTGAAAATGTTTAGGAATTTTCCTTTGAATGTCCAATATATTAAGAAATATACTCCCTGTCAGCATTCAGTATGTTCTTCATTGAATGATCCAGAAAGTTTAAAATTCTGCTCAATCTCTAATTGGTTTCTAAATGCAGATTGAGACGTTATAATAACGCAGCAAATTCCATATTTCGAAATCTTCAATGCAAGCAGATACATGTACAAGTCAAATATTCTATCTTGCACCCCTCAACGATTGTGATATGAAAGAATCTGGTTTTAGTGGGTGTTTATATCTCATTTATTTTAAAAAGTCTGATAGAGATATTAAAAGGCCGTGTCAATGAACCCGGAGATTTAATCTAAATTTCAACATTGCCCGTATTTCTATACTAAATACAATTTACATGTAAAATCATTTTTTCTATCCAAACGTTTTCAAAAAAGTATTAGAATTTACTTAAAATCATGCATTTCTAAAAATAGATGCAATACGATGGCTGGTTTAGGACAAATAGAAGAATTTTTTTTAAATTCGTTCCCACGAAATAAAATTTGTTAAGCATCACAATTACCATGACATCATTTTGTATCACCTGACTTGGGGATGGATTTGTGTCATACTGTTACACATTGCAATTGGTCACATTAGAAGAGGTGTACCCCGTGAGAATGCATTGTTCTCATCAATGTCTTCATGAACAGTGGTACCTGTGACCTTGTACGCTAAGATGAGGTCATGGCGAATTTGAATCATAAGGAAATCCGTGTCATTGGAATCGTTATCGTAGTAAACTAATTCATTCCCTCAATGGATAAAAGCTAATGACTTTTTTTATCGCCACTAGAAAATACCCCCCCCCCCACCCTAAACAATATTTTCCAAACAAAGTCTTATTTGGCAAACTAATGGATATATTTTATACTAATATTCTTTTCAAAATATTTACATCTCAGCACCTCCAATAAAATATTTACATCTCAGCACCTCCAGTAAAAATGAGAACAGTTCTTTCTCAGCTGAGTCGTTATTCCTCGTCTTTTGGATGTTGGATTTCTTCTTCTTAAAGGGTATACTTCTATAAAACTACATTTAATATCAAACATTAATGGAATCAGCACTTGTACATTTGTGTTAAAGCCTTTATTTCAATAAGTTTTGTTCATTAATTGAAAACCATTAGGTGCATCATAGCTATATTTATGTTAGCTTTAATTTGTGACCAACATCGGCAATAGTCCATTTCTAAATTCGGTTGAGGGTCAGTTCGAATCGTCTACGCTGCTCCTATAACAACAACAACCAAAGAATAAACACCAAACTTCACCATAAGCAGAACAATGCAATCGTGATTCAACCTGTGCGATTTCGTCACGAACTTCTTTAATCTTACACTGTAAAAGGCTTTTGTGACCCCCAATCACGACATGCTGTATGCTTTTCAATGATAAGATTAAACGAAATTAATGCTGTAATTCGATAGCAGCGACTGAAATGATTTTTAATAGAGGACCCCCTTTCTATTGTATCTTCACAATCAATTTTAACATTCATGTAATGTAAGGTTGACGTTTCTTCTCATTTATAAGTCCTAATCAGTGAAATACATATATCCAAATGTTATGTGTGTCTTTTTGATTTCAAGTTAAGAAATTGTCGTGCAATTATTTTCACAATCAATTTTAACATTCATGTAATGTAAGGTTGACGTTTCTTCTCATTTATAAGTCCTAATCAGTGAAATACATATATCCAAATGTTATGTGTGTCTTTTTGATTTCAAGTTAAGAAATTGTCGTGCAATTATTTCCAATTTGATTCACAAATTTAATAAAAGACACTAAATATTTAATCTATAGAGGTTTAGTACATGTACTTAATATCGGCCCGGATAGCTCAATGGCTATAGCTCCTGACTATAAATGCAGGAGTCCCGGGCTAGCCATAAATTCACCCCCTACCTGTCGCATTTGATGACGTAGACTGACAAGTGTCTGTCGGAGGATAAAGATCCTGGGTTGGTGTTTTCAGTGCGAAGATATCTAAGGAGGATGGAAAGAGGCGGTCAGAGGAGTTCAATCGCCGATGGCCAGATAGCGCATTTGGTAAAACACTTGACTTGAGATTCTGGGGCCTGGTTTTCGAAAGTATGCTAAGATTGATCCTAAAATATATCTTAGGACAAATCTTAGGGCAGTCCTGGGACAATCTTAGGACAATCATAAATTGTATATCAAAGATGTCTTAGGATTGTCCTAACAAAGTTGGACTTGGATGGTCTTAGGGTTGTCGTAAGATCATAACATTTTTAAACATCATTTTACTGATGAAAAAGTATCATAGCATTAATTTTCAAACAAAAAAGTGAAAATTCTCTTGAAAACACCTTTAGTTTAAATGGGGAAAAATTAATTCAATTTAATTCCGGAAAGTAACGAAAATTTATATAAATTATTTTAGAAGAGGAAATACATTTACAAACTTAAGAAATCCATCAACTTCAATTGTATGGGATTATTTCAGTTTCAATTTATTTATTGACATCACAATGTTGGCATACAGTCAAAATAACAAAACAAATGACATATAACAAAAAGAAAAGAAAAAAAATTATGACACAATGAATATAGCATACATATTCACACAGTTCTTTAAAGTCCATGGATTTGTTTTCTCTGCATAAAGCATCTATCTAAACAGCTACACAAACGTTTTGTAAAATTATAATCACATAGGTTAACAATTTCTTTAATGGGATCAGTACCACAGTATAATTTATCACTAAAATATCATAATTTTGAAATCGAAGTTTGTCATACACAGGACAGTAAAGTACAAAATGTTTTTCGTTTTCAACAAATAATTTACAAGCATAGCATATACGTCTTTCCTTGGGGATTATTGGTTTACAATATCTGCCTGTTTCAATAAATAGTGAATGTGCACTCATTCTTAATTTTATAAGCTGTGATCTTTCACACTTTTTCAAAAGAAACTTTAAGTAATCCTGCAATTTAAATTCATTACAATTTACGATTTTGCTATAGAAATAAAGTTTTCCTAAGTTAGTTAATGAGAGTTTGTTCTAATAATGCTATTGTGTATAGGTCAAGTCAGCAAAAGTTTTATTAAGCTTAAACTCCTTATGAGAAATATTTAAAGAAGACTTATAAAAATGATGAATTATTATATGATATGTTAGGTGAAATTAAATAATTATTCAAGACATTTTTTCCTACATAATGTGAATTGAAAAGTAAGACAAACAGCTTGGGAAATTGTGTGCTCAAGAATTAACGCTGTTAACTACACAGAACATGTTAAAACGATGGATGAAATAATATCTACAGAAAATATAGGATAAGTATACCGCATAACAGAAAATATAGGATACATGTAACTATACCGCACAACAGAAAATATAGGTTAACTATACCACACTACAGAAAATATAGGATAACTATACCGCACTACAGAAAATATAGGATAACTATACCGCACTACAGAAAATATAGGATAACTATACCGCACAACAGAAAATATAGGATAACTATACCACACTACAGAAAATATAGGATAACTATACCGCGCAACAGAAAATATAGGATAACTATACCACACTACAGAAAATATAGGATAACTATACCACACTACAGAAAATATAGGATACATGTAACTATACCACATGCACTACAGAAAATATAGGATAACTATACCACACTACAGAAAATATAGGTTAACTATACCACACAACAGAAATATAGGATAACTATACCACACTACAGAAAATATGGGATAAATATACCACACTACAGAAATATAGGATAACTATACCGCACAACAGAGAATATAGGATAACTATACCGCACTACAGAAAATATAGGTTAACTATACCACACAACAGAAAATATAGGGTAACTGTACCACACTACAGAAAATATAGGATAACTATACCACACTACAGAAAATATAGGATACATGTAACTATACCACACTACAGAAAATATAGGATAACTATACCACACTACAGAAAATATAGGATAACTATACCACACTACAGAAAATATAGGATAACTATACCACACTACAGAAAATATAGGATAACTATACCACACTACAGAAAATATAGGATAACTATACCACACTACAGAAAATATAGGTTAACTATACCACACTACAGAAAATATAGGTTAACTATACCACACTACAGAAAATACAGCATAACTATACCACACTACAGAAAATATAGGTTAACTATACCACACTACAGAAAATATAGGTTAACTATACCACACTACAGAAAATATAGGTTAACTATACCACACTACAGAAAGTATAGGATACATGTAACTATACCACACTACAGAAAATACAGCATAACTATACCACACTACAGAAAATATAGGGTAACTATACCACACTACAGAAAATATAGGATAACTATACCACACTACAGAAAATATAGGATACATGTAACTATACCACACTACAGAAAATATAGGATAACTATACCACACTACAGAAAATATAGGATAACTATACCACACTACAGAAAATATAGGATAACTATACCACACTACAGAAAATATAGGATAACTATACCGCACTACAGAAAATATAGGATAACTATACCACACTACAGAAAATATAGGTTAACTATACCACACTACAGAAAATATAGGTTAACTATACCACACTACAGAAAATACAGCATAACTATACCACACTACAGAAAATATAGGTTAACTATACCACACTACAGAAAATATAGGTTAACTATACCACACTACAGAAAATATAGGTTAACTATACCACACTACAGAAAGTATAGGATACATGTAACTATACCACACTACAGAAAATACAGCATAACTATACCACACTACAGAAAATATAGGGTAACTATACCACACTACAGAAAATATAGGATAACTATACCACACTACAGAAAATATAGGATACATGTAACTATACCACACTACAGAAAATATAGGATAACTATACCACACTACAGAAAATATAGGATAACTATACCACACTACAGAAAATATAGGATAACTATACCACACTACAGAAAATATAGGATAACTATACCGCACTACAGAAAATATAGGATAACTATACCACACTACAGAAAATATAGGTTAACTATACCACACTACAGAAAATATAGGTTAACTATACCACACTACAGAAAATACAGCATAACTATACCACACTACAGAAAATATAGGTTAACTATACCACACTACAGAAAATATAGGTTAACTATACCACACTACAGAAAATATAGGTTAACTATACCACACTACAGAAAGTATAGGATACATGTAACTATACCACACTACAGAAAATACAGCATAACTATACCACACTACAGAAAATATAGGGTAACTATACCACACTACAGAAAATATAGGATAACTATACCACACTACAGAAAATATAGGATAAATATACCACACTACAGAAAATATAGGATAACTATATCGCACTACAGAAAATATAGGATAACTATACCACACTACAGAAAATATAGGATACATGTAACTATACCACACTACAGAAAATATAGAACGAGTGTATCTTGCAGCGTGAGCATTACTCTTGTTGCAAAAAAAAAATTAATTGAAAGATACTTATTTTAGAGAATATCGCAAATTATATCAAACAAATCGTCTCGAGGTCTGGCGAATCTAGATGGGGTTACTTGGGTAGCACCCCACCCCCACCCCACCCCTTTTGGTTTAGCATTTTAACAAAAATGATAATCTTTCATTCATTTTTTAATAGAAGTGTTAAAACTTTGGGTATGCAGTCGACGTCAAAATTTTTCTGGATCCGCCACTGCAGATATACACGTACACGCAATTGCATGACAGGGTTTGTCTCACAAATTGTGTATTCGGGTCTTTATTCAGTTTGGTCACGTATATTGATACAGAAATATGGGTCACGCATAGCTCGAATTTCCACTCGGCATTTTAAAACTTTTCAACAAGATTCTTAACCTAGTAAATTTATAGAGCAACTGATGCCATTAGTCCCCAGCAGACACGCTGTCGAAGCCGCCATATGACTAAGACACACACGTATCTAAATAGGCCAATGAATCTGTCTTAACTCAATATATTATATCTTAGGACGTTAGGAGATACCAAGACCCGTACTTAGATGAACTTAAAAGGTACCTTAAGACAGTCAACGAATGAATGAAAATAAAAGAGCCAAATAGCACGAATTATTTTGCGGTGAACTGCTCTAGGTAAAAATATAACCATGTGCTAAACATTACACGTATATGTAAAATTAAATCATCTAATTTGATATGTATTTATCTAATATGCAGATGACATATGCACGCTTAACTTTCCAAAATGCATAATATTTCATTTTACCATTATCATATTTCTTAAATAGAGATGTATTATCAAGGAATTTTTTTTTTGCATTATTAGACAAGTATATCCATACATATTTCTATTTGATATTCATTCATCAGTCAAAGCGCTGGTATAATCAATTACAATGTACTTGTTATACAAATATGGTCTACATGTAGATCTATAATGTTTTGAACAATTCTTAAAAATTATATTAAGTTCATCCTAGTAAGGGTAGTTTATATACATCTTAAGATATGACTAGTTACTGTAATGCACTAAAGATGTCCTGCTTTTGACTTTGCTATATCATATGAGATGCATTCTGTCAACTATATCATATGAGATGCATTCTGTCAACTATATCATATGAGATGCATTCTGTCAACTATATCATATGAGATGTATTCTGTCAACGATATCATATGATATGCATTCTGTCAACTATATCATATGAGATGCATTCTGTCAACTATATCATATGAGATGCATTCTGTCAACTATATCATATGAGATGTATTCTGTCAACTATATCATATGAGATGCATTCTGTCAACTATATCATATGAGATGCATTCTGTCAACTATATCATATGAGATGTATTCTGTCAACTATATCATATGAGATGCATTCTGTCAACTATATCATATGAGATGTATTCTGTCAACTATATCATATGATATGCATTCTGTCAACTATATCATATGAGATGCATTTTATCAACTATATCATATCATATGCTTTCTATCAAATGTTTTATATCAGATCTATTACATACTGTTGCTGACTAAGAAAAGCAACATTTCTTGAGGCAAGTGTGGTATGGCATTTATATCATTGAGATAGTGATTTTTGGAAGTTTACCAGAAACAACTTTTTCTCAGAAATCAGTTTCACCTAAATGAATAAAACTAGATAAAATATTATTCTTCAGCCAAATATTTCTAGAGGTATTTTATTTGTATCTATTTTTTGAAAGACAATGAGGAAAAATGCATGCCGGAAGTTTGAGGTATTTTATTCTATGGTCAAATACTGGAATCATACGAATGCGATCCCATTCTTGTATTTCTTTTTGTCAAAAGACGAAGAACTGAATGAAAATAAAGTCGAATATTTAAATTAGTACATCCGCTCAGTGATATTCTGATTTTAATTAGTTTGCGATAGGTGATTGGGGTGAAGTGGCTGTTATATTCATGCTGATTTGTGAACATCATCATTAATCGAATTCTCACTTCCGGCAAAAACTGTACATAAAAGGCAAATAATGAACGTCACGTTCATACCTCGATAAAAATCGATGGGGAAAAAATGGTGGAAAATGATATACCGCCGAGAATGCAATTCATTGTACTCGTATTGATTATTACCCTGATAGTATACCCTCCGTTTAACATGATTTAAATGTTATATATCGGGGGAATTGTGTCTAGCAATTATCGAATTAATGATTTATACACAATATTCAATAAAATTTAGACCCATATTTTCACCCATCGCGTGTTCGTTGAAAATTAAGTACCACCTATTCATGCAGTCGAGGTGGAAAATGACAGCTACCGGCGCTTTAGTTTGTGTCCTTCGGTTTACATGACATCCAAGTGTTTCAGCAATAGTAATGTCAAATTATGCGCTCCCTAAATGTTTTTAAAATAAAACGGTATATCAAACTTTTACGTAAAATTTGAGAGAGAGAGAGAGAGAGAGAGAGAGAGAGAGAGAGAGAGAGAGAGAGAGAGAGAGATTAAAACATTTCCTGATCTTAATTGTATATTTCCATTAAGAATCTATCTTTAAATGGAACCTTCATTAACAAACGGGGGCCACATGAGGCCCGTATCCTTTAAGAGTTCATTTCCAGGTGAGCACACCTGATGAGAATACAAATCAAAATGGAAAGGGGAATTTCGGCTTATTATGTTCTTCATTTCAAATAGGAATATAAGGTTCTAATTTGTTCGTTTCCAGTATTTTATACTAAATTGGAGAGAACTAAATAATTTGTGATAGCCGAGCTTGTCATTGATTGATTGAATATTGTTTAACGTCCCTCTCGAGAATATTTCACTCATGTGGAGACGTCACCACTGCCGGTGAAGGGTTGCAAAATTTCGGCCTATGCCCGGCGCTTATGGCCATTAAGCAGGTAGGGATCTTTATCGTGCCACACCTGCTGTGACACGAGACCTCGGTTTTGCGGTCTCATCCGAAGGACCGCCCCATTTAGTCACCTCTTACGACAAGCAAGGGGGTACTGAGGACCTATCCTAACCCGGATCCCCACGGACTACCGAGCTTGTGATAATAGGATACTCTGGTTCTTACTGCAGATATCGATGAAAGGCCTCCATTCTATCAATATATGTTAAATGCAGAAGTGTCGATTAAGAACTTCAATGAAGCACATCTGAAACGCCGGTCTGAGTACCCTATTGTTAGTCACCCGCTCACTTGCTTTATTATTCCTACGTCAATAAATCATCGGGGAATTCAGTTTGATTGGGATGATCTGAATGAAATTCGGATTGTAACAAAATTCCATTATCACCTGCATGTGGTTTGTACATTTCTCAACTGCATGATTCAATACGCAAGGACATATTCTGTTCTGTGTTATGAACAATTTTCAAACCAAAGCAGACTACTGGAGAGAAAAAAGTCATGTTTTAGTGGTAACAGTTTCCTTTAAATACATTATATTGCGAATTCTACGGTTGTTGTGGTGATCTAATATGAAAATACAACCTGATATTGGGTCGAATGTTGTCTGACATGTTTTTACCTACTGTTAAATGTAGGCCGTTCTATACAATTTTGACTACGAATTACTCCGCTTACCTGATCAAAATATAGGGCCCAAAGGCGGGTGTGACCGGTCAACAGGGGATGCTTACTCCTAAGTATATGATCTTACGCCTAATGTATCCAGGGGTCCGTGGTTGTCGTACCTTTGATTTTGTAATCTTCATAGGAATTGTCATCTTCTCAAGTCAAGGGTTTCTGATCCGCTCCGCTCCAGTGGGGCCCGTTTCATAAAAAGGCCTACGACCAGGTGTAAGCTTAGTCGGGTGTAAAAACAGGACTAAATCAAAAACCCGGACTAAGTTGCGTTTCATATAACAGACTACGTTGGCATCCGACTAAATTTATGGCTTTTAAAATTTAGGCCTGCTCATGACTAGGTGTAACTCTTAGTATGTAAACAACTACACGAATAATGGTGACGGTGTTCATTTTGAGCCAACGCAGACAGCGGTAGATAAGAAGGGAAAGGGTTTTCAGAGACCAGTCAAATTGACTGTTCATCAAATTATGATTCTTTAAAAAAAAATCATATCAGAAATATACAATTCCTATCGTTATAAACTTTAAAAATTTTGCTTAAAAGTGGAATCCATTTCATTAATTTATTGTAAAAGATAAAGTCACACCTACTATTTGAGAAATTGCTGTTTTGTATGAAATATATAGTCAAAAATGTTTCTGGAAACAAACTTATGGGCAACTACTGTACATGTATATCTGATGATAATATTGGAAGCTTTCTTTCTTTCTTTTTTTTTTTAATTTGACTCATTTATACAAAAATCATTGAATGTGATGCGTTACAATCATATTTTAGAATTATTTTGTTTTACAATCAAGGAACATTAATGTTGTATTCCTTCCAATCAACCACGTTTTAAAAAAAAGAAATTGTATCTACTGACCTATAATTTACAATTCTTTTATCCTCCAAGCAACAACAACAAATGTATTAGCATTCTTTCCTTTTGATATTCATCTGAACTTTTGGTATATTTCAACTCTTGAAAGACTAAACTACTTACTATTTGGTGATTTCGATCCAGATTCCCTTTTTTCTCCAAAGTGATATCACCAGAAAATTTTGCAAACGGAATATCCTTATTTTCGCGAATTGATTATGATAGCACGTGCATTTCATCAGCCGTCCAATTGGGTTTTATTTTACTGATTTTGGCCACAGGCGCTTTGGTCATAATATATGAATACACATTTAACCTTATACATATATGGTCAAGGTTAGATGTGTATTTATATATTATGACCAATTTGAAAGCACCTGTGATTTTACTCTGTGAATTTGAAGACGCCATTATATTATTGTCTTGAATACTGAATCAGACGACAGTAGCAATATACGAAATATACATGCTTTCCTGCAATGCACTGTTGAAATATAGAAGTTATACACGCAATATACATACTGAAAAAATATGTAATACATGTAGACCTACCTTTTGTTTAGTGCAGGGGCGGATCCAGGAATTGCGGTTAGGGAATGGGCAACTTTAGAAGGTTGGGAGGCCGCTTTGAGCCCCCTGAAGCTCCTGGATTTTACAAATTCTATAGGGCTTGAAATATGTCTCCTATGTAATAATTTTTGATATGGTGAAATTAATAAAATGACGCAAATTTTAAGGGTTTTCGAAACAAATGTAAGTTCTCCCAATAAAAGTAATTCAATAAATCAAAAGATTTTGTCATTTATTTCTCCGAGAGTGTAAGTTGATTCTTTTATCGTTTTAATTTTTTTAAGCAAGAGACCACGATTTGCCTTAAATTTGAAATTTTAAGGGGGGGGGGGGGCTCCCCCTTTAAATCCGCCACAAGAGAGAACAACAATGTAGGTGATGTAAATACATGGCTAACCCCTCCCCCACCCCACCCCCAAGTAGATATAATTATAGCTTGATATTTCATTTATTCATGTTCTAAAATCTCATTTTATATAACTATAGCTTAATAAATTCAAATCTCAGTAGAAACTCAATGGGGCTGAATCTTCATACATGTATTATAGTTTATTGAAATGTGCAATATTTTTCAGAAGAATAAACGACACAGTTCAATAATTTCCTTAATTAATTCTTCTTTACGGTGGATGGTCATTTGCTGCTGTAATTAAAAAATGGAATTTAAATTTCTGTTACAACAATGAGTTAAAGTTTGATGCTTTAAAAAATGCGTTTCCATAATATCAATTTATATGTTACAATAGGAACCGGTAATTTTGTCTGTAATAATGATATTAGGGATCTATACTATATCATCCCTATTAAAATTAAGGTGGGTTTTTTTTTTCATCGAATATTATTCAGATCCCAATGTTTTAAGTTCTGCGTATTTATATATCCTATATCCTGCTTTGTTTATGCATGATAGACTTTTATCAGGAATTGCATAACACTGTTTCGTCATTCCCTATTTGTGTGAGAAAATCGATTTTATTTCTAAAAATTAAATTTCTGATTCATGCTTTCAAAAACGAAATCCAAATTTTATCAGTATTACACGTATCATTATTATTATATTTACAACCAAACAAAATATCTTTAGACAGGTTAATATTGATAGCCACTGCGTTGTCTAGGTTTTAGTAAATCAAAATGAATAAATTTTATGCTTACAAATACTTGTATATCTAAATCGTCCAACAAAAAGGAAACGTTTTATGCTATTCGAAATTTCTTTGAGAATTATCCCAAATTGTTAACTGAGTATAACTCTACAGATTGGGGAAGACAAATGATCCTAAAGCGCTTCTACAAATCGTCATCTTACTTTTAAAAAAAAATCAAATTTGCAGAACTCAAAATAACGCAATAATATGGAAATTATAAAGGCCTGGACTAGATTTAATGGACTACAAATCTATATTCTATGTCGGAAATTTACAGATTGAGGACAGGGTCAAACAAATTAATAAAACGTATTTTGAAATGCAATATTTTTGACCTGAAATCCATTGAAATGGTGTATTCAAGAGAGATTGCATAGAGTATTGTGTACATTTCTTTAGTCTTCCAGCAAAAGCTATTTAGATTTGGTAAATCAATAGGTGCACAAAGGCAGATATTGATTGGGAAGCTCCTATTGTTTAAAAGACACGTTTGTTAAAGTCCATTGTGTACTCAATTTTTAAACCCTATAAAAGCGTCAGATTTCAATTCTTTCGATCGCATAGATTTCGTCAACTTTAACCACAGGCATCATAATTAAGTTTAAGAAACATTTATTCATCACATAAATGTACTTAACGTAATATAAAAGCGTGAATAGAACGAGCATTTATCTACAACCAGTTGAAGCTTAAGGTATTCCATGTATAATGAAAGGATAATGAACAGTTTTGAAGGATTTAGATCAACATAAATGTTTATTGTTAAATAATGATGAAAGTGAAGCAGATGAAATTCACATGAATGGTAAATGATTAGAAGCTGACCTTTTTGCACTTAAGACTTTTTGGAAGAGTTGTCTGCCCTTTGTAAAAATAAGAAAAATCTAATTTTCTAAAAATGTGTGTGGTCAATGATTAATTTTATTTCATATTTTCACTAAGAGAAAGTGTTTATAACTTTCTACCGAGAGATTTATATGAAAATATAATTTCTTTTTCAAATATTGTAATAAAACATGCTTTTCCCATATACTTCAATGTTAAATTCTATGTGAAATAAATCAAGCAGTAAACAAAATTTTGAAAATTCCTATGGTGGATTATTTTTATTTGATGAACCCTTCAAAATGATACCATGATTACAAAAATTCCACCATCCATTTATTAGATATGAAATATGGTCATTATACATTGAATACCTTAACAATATCTCCATTCACATTACATTAGTTCATTGCTATATGTTTTTCACTCCAGTTCTGACATCAACCCTCTATTTGTACAAAAGAATTGTAAAATGGAATTGTGAATATTAAGGGGTTGTTGAGATTTTGCAAGCCTGGTAAGATTTCCAAAGATCCCTTATAGTGTTCAATGTCGTTTAAGGTTGATCGATCCTCATGTGATGTGATAGGACCAGAGATCGCCACCAGTCTGCATGATTTCAAACGAATGATAAACTCCAGGGAAAAGACATCACGTTACCTGCTTAACAGCTTGATTATATTCATTAACAGTTTAATGAATTAAACTCATTAACAGTTTAATGAATTAAACTCATTAACAGTTTAGTATATTAAACCCATGAACAGTTTAGTACATTAAACTCATTAACAGTTTAGTATATTAAACCCATGAACAGTTTGATGAATTAAACTCATTAACAGTGAAATAAAACAGTTCAATAAATTAAACTCATTAACAATTTAGTACATGAAACTCATTAACAGTTTAGTAAATTAAACTCATTAACAGTTTGATGAATTAAACTCATTAACAGTGTAATAAAACAGTTCAATAAATTAAACTCATTAACAATTTAGTACTTGAAACTCATTAACAGTTTAGTAAATTAAACTCATTAACAGTTTAGTACATTAAACTCATTAACAGTTTAGTACATTAAGCTCATTAACAGTTTAGAACATTAAACTCATTAACAGTTCAATAAATTAAGCTCATTAACAGTTTAGTACATTAAACCCATGAACAGTTTAGTACATTAAACTCATTAACAGTTTAGTATATTAAACCCATGAACAGTTTGATGAATTAAACTCATTAACAGTGTAATAAAACAGTTCAATAAATTAAACTCATTAACAATTTAGTACATGAAACTCATTAACAGTTTAGTAAATTAAACTCATTAACAGTTTGATGAATTAAACTCATTAACAGTGTAATAAAACAGTTCAATAAATTAAACTCATTAACAATTTAGTACTTGAAACTCATTAACAGTTTAGTAAATTAAACTCATTAACAGTTTAGTACATTAAACTCATTAACAGTTTAGTACATTAAGCTCATTAACAGTTTAGAACATTAAACTCATTAACAGTTCAATAAATTAAGCTCATTAACAGTTTAGTACATTAAACTCATTAACAGTTTAGTACATTAAACTCATTAACAGTTTAGTACATTAAACTCATTAACAGTTTAGTACATTAAACTCATTAACAGTTTAGTAAATCAAACTCATTAATAGTCTAGTAAATTAAACAGTTTAGTAAAATAAACTCTGAAATCGATCAGAAATCTGTATGCTCCGCATGTAAATTAACTAATGAATAAACTCATCTGATGAATAAGATGAGAGTGTTTTACATCATAAATTCATAGAATCTGAGCAAGAGGCGGATTCAGAAAAAAAATTCAAAGAACGGGTGATGATGCGACTCAGGTTTGTACCTTTTATACCTTTATCATCCAAAGAGGGAGTTGACCCCAAAATTCAAAATGGCTAGATTACCTTTTTTATTTTTAAATGTTCAACTAAAGAAGGTTGCCCCAACCCCAATAACCCCATTTAGATCCACCACTGATGGGGAAGACTAAAGTTAATTAAGGTTTAATCATTTATTTAGTATAAAAAAAAAATTGTAAATGTATCAAAACGTAAATATCTTTAAAGACATTATAAAAAGTGTTATTCAGTAATGTATCAAAATGTAAAGATTGTTAAAGACATTATAAAAAGTGTTATTCAGTAAAACGTATTTGTAAATGTATTAAAACGTAAAGATTGCTAAATGACATCGAAAAATGTGTTATCTAATAAAAAGTACGTATTTATAAATTTATTGAAATATAAAGATTGTTAACTACATAAAAAATTTGCTTAGTAACAACGTGTGTTTAGATATATTCAAATATAAAAGTTGTTAACGACATAACAAAAGAGTTGTTTAGTAAAACATATTTATAAATGTATTAAAATGTGAAGATTGTTATCGACATTTTTTTTTTTTTTAAAAGTGGGTTATGCAAGTCTGAAGGTATTTCGAAAGATTCCGGTATTTGTCAATTTCCTTCAACTTGTACCAGCTTGAATTTTTTAACGAACAAAAAACATCAGAAAAACCACCCCACAGCAGGACACAAAACTCCTTGATAGAATTGATAGTTTGGTGATCTGTGTGCTCACTATATGATTATGCAAATAAGTTTTTAAAAGAAATTTTGTTTAACAATGAGAGAATAACATTTGAGAGAATATGCGTTACAGGTAACGTGGGGGAACTCTATATTATATTTTTGACAATGTACTTTTTCCATTATTTTTTTTTACATGCAAAATTCGATCCACCACGACTGGTTCAAAGCACCCCCCACTGTTTATAGTAGTAGTGAATTGTAGTTGAAAAGTAAGCTAGAACCGATGAATTGAACCCATACGTAATTTCATCCAAAAATTACAAATTCATTGGTACGTTAATTGAATATATTTTCGTAACAAAAAACATGTCACTTTGTAGTCCTAAAACGGTGACATCACCTATTTCGGTGACCATTGTTAATATAGGTTTCAGGGGTCGAAATTAACTTTTTCTTCCACAGGCTAATTTTAGCCTGTGGGTAAAAGATCCACAGGCTAAAATGAAAACCTACAAGCTAAAATAAAAATAATGAAGCAGTGCTCTTTTTTTCATATTGTTTTTTAAATCAATGATTTTCCCCACCATTACTGAGCCTAGTGGGTCAACAGGCATCATTTGGACAAAACACTAATTTACGTAAGTCATATGATGCAATGTTTAGGTCTCTTGACCATCGCACCTCAAATATTCACAACCTGTTTACTGCAGGTATAGATCCAATATCTTCCAATTTTATGCCACGTCAGGGTTGTCACGAGTAATTTTTCAAAGTGAATCCCAGACTCGTGGTTTATAAGGAGCACGATCACGAGTCCCATGATTTTTTTGTTTTTTGTTTTTGGTAATCGCCTACACGATGAGCAGTGCACTCGTGCCGCGACTACAACCCGACCTCAGTATGAAAATGAATTGATGTAGATAGAAAATTCTGATTAAATTAACTACCGGAAGACTTGAATTCCAAGTATGGGCTTTTTTGTTATTCATTTATCTAACAAGAAATCGGAATTTATGTTTTACCAAGTCAATTTAATCACCCCTATAAGTAAACAGGTCTATATTTTTCATTATATAATGCGATGTCCGACCTATAAAGCATTTGTTTGACGCCGAGTTTCTTAAAAAATCATAAAAGAAAATCCGGATAGAAATGGTTGTTGAAATCATTCGTTCATGTAAGCGTTTGTATGATTTTGAGTGCAAGTTTAAGAAAAGCGAATGGCGCATCGCGGCTTAAAACGGATACGATACGATCATGGTTTGTAAATCCCCACTCGCTAAGATTTGCGAGTGTCCACTATTTTTACTCGCTATTTTTCAAATCTACTCGCAATTTGCGAGTATTTCTCGCTAATTTCGAGCCCTGGGTTTGCCAAAAGTTTGTAATTGTTAAAACGTATGTACAGGAGGAATGTGCAACTAGACGTCAATGAATAAAATAACAGTGTAGACTTTGGTATACTTTATATCAATTTGAATGTTTGCTTGAAAAAGTCATAAGTAAATGGGCTTATTTTTGGGGTGCTCGTGTCGTTTTTTGCATACTCTCCATCTAGTAGTTCATTTTCGGAAGAAGAAAAAATTGAAGACGCACTCTATATATGTTTGCAAACACTACGGCGAAATTGATGACACAATCTACACCCGGACACGACAACGCGCTCACGTAAACAAAAGATCACCGATTCTGGTCAGTCACCGAAATAGGGCAGTCGACGATATAGTAGGGAAATAAGTTAGGAGGTTTTTATATTTGATTTTTGAGACAGCAATGCAAGAATACGACAATATAAGGCCTCAAATATGCACATTTCTCTCTGTGCCGTAAATCAAAGGTTTTTAAAAGGGGTGGGTCTGCAATCTGAATAGGTGGATCTGCAATCTGAATAGGTGGATCTGCAATCTGAATAAGTGGATCTGTAGCTCTCTTTTTCCAAATAATCTTACAAACCTTTTCCCGCGTAAGTGTAATCTTACGACTTTGCTTCGTTTTCTTACGAGATTTCTAAGAGTAAAATTCGTCGTAATTTTACCAGAGTGTGGAAGCTTTCTTTTGTGTAATAAACGTATGTGTAAAAAAAAAAAAGAATGTTGTAAATTTAATCGTAAGATAGAAATAAAATAAATCCAAAGATTTTGTGAAAAGGACTTATGACCCGTCCCAATATTTTCTTGCAGAGCTGCCTGCACTGGTTAAGAGGGACAACCCATGTACTCTTATATAACAGGTCGATGTCAATTACCGTGATACAGTTATATTTCTTGAAGGTATGCGATTCAGGAAGTCAGAAGGAAAATAAAATCTCAGGTTTGTGTATTTATCTAGATTTATTCAACCATTCATTTGTCTGTTTATTTATTCTTTATAAAGTTATTTATTTGATATACATGTACAATTAATTATTATGTGTGCATGCATGCCACTTCCCTATTTCCATTGTTATTAATGTATGTGTCCAGTTAAATACTCAATTATTACTTTTACAAGTGTCTCCTATCAGACATTTAATGGTAGGTGGGGTAGAGAGAGAGAGAGAGAGAGAGAGAGAGAGAGAGAGAGAGAGAGAGAGAGAGAGAGAGATTAAAACAATGTGCAAGAAGAAAAAGATATACAAAATGCATGAGGTTCAGTTAGATATACATGTAGACCGATCGTTGAGGAGGACAGGTTATGACATGTCTAATCATACATAAACCCGTCAGTGTTTTCATGTTGGAATACCTCATTAGTTCATAATTCCAATGTTATTTATTACAATTGTTTTGATTGGACAAAGATCAATCTAAACGAGAATTTACACATCAATAAATCCAAAAACGCTATGTATACATACGCGCTTGAAAACAAACAACATAGTGCGGGGAAAGTATTCAAATTATTGAAGTTGATAATGCAGGGAACGAATTGGAATTATAAGAATCAAACATTCTTTTTGAAGAATTTATCGATGTGTAAACTCTGGACATTTTACTCACAAACTTAACATAAAAGTGCTTCGCACTTTTATTCAGTTTGTGAGTAAAATGTCCAGAGTTTACACATCGATAAATTCTTCAAAAAGAATGTTTAATCCTATAATAAAATTTGTATGCATTTGTTCATTGCCAATATATGTAACTCGGAGAGGACTTGTATAGGCAGTGCCTGCTCTCCAATCCTATTGTGAATTTTCATAATAAAATTGCCAATATATTCTTATTTCTATCAATGCCATCTAAAGTAAAACGAAATCCATGAAAGCTCCCTGATATAGATTAGATTCAAGTTGATTCCCTTGTTTAGGGTGGGGCCACAATTGGGGATCAAAGTTTTATATGTGGCTGGATAAAGAAAATCTATAACAAGAATACATGTATCAGGAGAACTAATGGATGTTCCACAGACCCCATCTAACCAACGAACTACTGAATATGACGAATGACAAAATCTGTTGAAATAAGGTTCTTTTTTCTTATATAAGGTATGTGTTCTGAGTGACATAGACTTTTCTAAAATGACCTTGAAAGACCATGGTCCAAAAGATCAATAACTGTTGAAATATTATTGAAATGAAAGTTTTTTCATGCACAAGGTATATGTTCTGAGTGACCTTAACCTTTACAAATTGACATTAAGTAACCTTTGTCTGAAAGCCATTTACCTGTTATTTATATTTTTGCTGATGAACTGTCTGAATATGATATTGTTATGATAAGTGAAACCCA
This sequence comes from Ostrea edulis, assembly GCF_947568905.1. NCBI lineage: Eukaryota > Metazoa > Mollusca > Bivalvia > Ostreida > Ostreidae > Ostrea > Ostrea edulis. The sequence continues at coordinate 86,248,668 of NC_079165.1, read as the reverse complement.
CTTAGATAATACAACAATGAGGCAATACATATTTCGGGTTTCCATATCCCAATTCGTATTGGGGGGGGGGGGGGTGTAACTATGATGTACGTGATGATTCATTTTTACCTGACGTAGACATCACATGATCCGAAATTCACACAAACTGTAAGAAATTCCCTGTAGGTATCGTATACAGACCATCAACTTCTTTAGCTCAATACTAGGATCCTTTTTTTTCTTAACCCCCCCCCCATTACTATTTAAGGAAGAGTTTTCATATAGTATTCATGGCAAGACCTTGTGAATCCACGGTCTTTGATCTTGTGACCTTGATCTTGCAGTATGACTTACTTTTAAAAACCCTTACCTATTCAATATCCCCTGAACTAGTTAAGGAAGAGTTTTCATATTTTGTATATAGAATCCTTATGACCAGACCTCTTTAACCTTGGAGTGTGACCTACATTTGAAAACTCTTACCTATTTAATATATCCTGAACTTTTTAAGGTAGAACTTTGGTAAATAGATTTCTTATGGCAAGACCTTTCATTTCATACCATGATTTATGTGACCTTGACCTTCTACCATAACAGTAAGGTCATGAATGTTAGGCATACTGGTGTTGAGGCATCCCCATGTTGTATGAATTTATGTTTAATTACGTTGGAACCCTTTGAAATTTATCATGGAAATAAAGATTGAAAACAAATCTTTTTAAAATTCCAACAGCTAAACAACAGCAGAACATCTACTGAGGTTAGCGATGTGCACATTGGCCTCTTGTTTAAATTTCAATGGCAGATTCAAATATTTTTTGATAACAAAAGTTGCTTTTAAATTTTTTATATATTTTGCCCTTTGATGAATCAAAATTTTCACTGAACCATTTTTGCATCAATTGGTCCTTCCATCTTTGTTTTTACGACGCCTGTGTCATGCATGTACGTGTATTTTACATTAAAAGACCTCTGTTGGTTCCTTACTCGTTGTAATCCACACGTATTTAAAATATTTTGGATACTGTTCATCCTATCCATGGGTTATTGGTATTTTCACAAATAGATTGTAAACAGATATGCATTTTACAAGGCATTTACAATTTTATTTCCAGGGCCCAATAAAAGTTTCGTCCAGTATAAAACAAATGAATTATTTCGTTAATTACGATGTAACTACCTGTAGCACGGTCAGGTGTCGTTTGATGACTCCGGGCCCTCCTAACTAATTATGACATGCGTCTGTGTAACATAATTCATGATCAGTGTAAGGTAAGTCATTATCGTTTTTATGGTTTTATTCATTTAAGATATTGACCTTTTAGCCGTTTAACACGATGGTTCACGTCAAAGTATATTATACATAATTATACTGTATTTCAGAAGAATACAAATAAGTTGTAAATTGATTAACTGCATTATGATAGTTCGATATATCACAGCACTAATATCAGAAGTGTATCCATTACTTATAAAATATCACAGGAATTATTATCAAAGAATGATTCAATAAAAAGACTGTTGATACAGAGTAAAACGGTGAAACTGATTCATCCCAATTAACAGGAACCTTAAATAAAACAAAGATCCCCGACTGCTTCCTGTGGTCTACAATCAGGAAGAAACCGCCCGACCCAGACAAACCTGGAGAACCCCCTACAATCACCTCGCTATATATCGACTCCGACATCGTTTATGGTTATGGTCATTGCAGGAACATTTATAGACCTCGGGTTCGACGTTCACACGGGCCCGTCCAACAGTCCAATATGTCCATGAGAGAATTCTGACTACACTAAAATGAGATTTTCAATCTTTTATCGTTTCCTGTGGGTAAGTGAATATATTACTATTTAGTAAAACTAATTATATTGTAAATGATGTATATATTTGTAGAAGAAAAAGTTCTAAATAAGTGATGGAATATTACATATTGTTTTACACCAGATTCTCGGAATACTTGAGCCATTAGCTGCACAGATCAGATTTCGGAATCCCTGGATTAATGTGGTTCGTCGTCACTCCTGCACGGTAAGGAAACGGATTTACATTTCAATGTCTATTTTTCTCGACAGAATTATCATTTTATTTTAGAATATGATCTTAAAAACGTTTGTTAGTTTTAACTCGTATATGGTTATTTATTTATTGTATCATAATCTGTTTTACACAATGCTTTTATAGAACTATATAATGAACATCGATTAATTCGTTGGTGAGGTATGGGTATAAGTATTTTTTCATCGCCTTGATAATTTCATCAGCCATATTTATCCTCAATCGGTCTATATATTCTGTAATACAATACATTTAGATAACTGCTCGCGCATCAAAGATAATTGATCTAAAATTTCTATTGCTTTATGTATGTATTTTGTTGGAAATGTAGAGTTACCTAGCTTTTAAGTAAAAAAAAAAGATGAAATTCTTGACTAGCGCAAACATCATACTACCTGGCGACAAACCCGGAAAACCCCCTACAATCATCGCGCTGGATATCGACTCCATCTTAACTGTGGGTCTAGGGTCAAGCAGTTAGCTATCTGGCCGCTATACCTTCTCTTTAGTGTAAGTTCAACAAATACATGCTCTCCTTATAAAAATTAAACTTTCTAAAAAGTGAAAACGAAGTTTACGTTTTTACAAGTAAAATGAATACAGTTCACCGCATACAATATATGATTTATCGCCATGATTTCTCATTACATTGCAAGTCCAAACTAGTGGGGAAACTTTGTAATGTAATTTGTATACAGTTGTATAGAGAAGGGTAATACCACAGGGACTAAGCCCGTTTGGGCCCAAACTCTGTGATACCATAAATATATTTATTCATATGTATTTATCTATATTTATGGTATCACAGAGTTCGAGCCCAAACGGGCTGCGACCCTGTGGGTAATACATTTAAATTCTAAATCGCTTTCAATTTTGAACATCGCTGTCAATTTTGAACATCAGATAAAATTAACAAATCCCTTTTCTTTTGTAGGATTTTTTAAAATATACACTTACTACAACCAAACTAAACCTATATATATATATATATATATATATATATATATATATATATATATATATATATATACAATGTATATATGACCCATGCATCCATTTCATTTATATTTTTCCATTTATTCATTTTCGTATTAAGTGTCCTTAATACAGTATGTAAAATAGATGATGAAGTGAATGAAAAGCAGAACCAGAGAAGTCACGTGTGTTACCATTACATATTGGTCTACCGGTCAGAATTACCAAGGACGACTTCGGTTTGTACACGAGTACGTACCAAGTCAGAAATTTCTTACTCCCTTGTATCATACTTCAGCAAATCACATTCATCGTTTGAAATCTGACACATGTGCAGTGTCATACAACTACAGTGTACCACACTAATCATGGCAAAAGTCAGGGTTAATGTTGGGTAGAGTGTAAATGTCACAATACGTCATAAGTGTTCAAAGTCTTTCCGTTTGATTGCAACTCGGGTAGCCCGAGTCCAAACCCGAGTACTAAACAAAGTCGTCCCAAGTGGTAAGAACGCTCACATCACATCCATGTGGTTCCGGGTTCGATCATCCGCTAGTGAGGTCTCTATATGAGTGAAATATCTCGAATGGGATGTATAACAAGAAGTGATCAAAGTGTGTGTGTGGGGGGGGGGGGGGGGGTCCCATGTTGTTTCTTCGTAAAGTGATATAAATTTTTCTGATTGTAGATGATAGAGTGCAACATTGGGGAAACGTGTGATTTATCCTATCAAAATTGTCGTGAGTCGGGACCGTGTTTTCTAAAGGAACCCTCCTGTGTTAACGGTAAGGCTCCACCTTAACTGTGTGTCTAGGGATTTTGCGATACTTTAATTTTATGATATTGAATACAATTTGTTGATTGAATCAACCAAATTCTCACAATTTAGTGAGGTTTTTTTTATTTGTTCGTAATCTCATCAAATCGCACCACAGTTGTAAGTGCATTTGTTGATTGAAAGAGAAATACAATATCAAACCAAAACCACGAAATATTACACGTAGCATAAAAGTCACGCAACCCACAAAGCTGTAATAAACAGGAATGTATCGATGACAAACAGTTATGTACAATGTCTTGTAAGATTGTTTTGTTTTGTTTTTTGGTTGTTGTTGTGGTCCCGTAACTTTCTGTGGAAACCCAGTCAATCGCCGAACGTTTGTAAGGAGAAATGCCGTAGAAAACGTCCCGATCAAACCCTATACCTGACACAAAATTTCAACTAACGACTTCATCCACAAACGTTTTCCTTTTATTTTAATTTACTTTTTTGCATTATAAACTCTAGTTGCTTAAGAGAAAACAATATGCAGTGTGTGATATACATACATGTACCTCTTTACTACGTCATATACCTCAATATTGTGTAATATATATATATATATATATATCTGGTTGTCAAGAGGGTGTGTCCCCATACCACACCAGGTTATACAAAAATAACTTGCGTTCCTCAATTGGAATTTGACCAATCAGAGACAAGGATACAATAAGAATTAAATTTTATATATATATATATATATATATATATATATGCATACATACATTTACACCTATACATATAATACTAAAGATACATGTATTACAAACATTAACACCCCCATCTTTAGAGCGAGTCATTATCTTGCCCATATCTTTGGAGCGGATCCATAATATGAATTGTGTGATGCATCATAGGAGGATCCAGGAATTTGTGAAGGAGGGGGTCTAACACTTGATCTTATAGGTGCTTTTCACAACCTCCACCCCTACCACATTTACACCGTTTGCTTTTGTGCATAACATATTATGGGAGATCTTGAGACGGTCTTTTTATACATGAAAATGTTGAGTTATTTACTACTTGTTTCTAAAGTTCTAGTTGATCTAATCGGTATTCCACAAATGTTTTTGTATTTCATGGTTTTTTTCTCCAGTCTTTGACTTGCCTCGAGAAGGAACTTGCCCCGATCCAAGATTAAACATGATTCAGCAATTTTCTGTGGATTGTTTTGATGACGCCGGATGTGACGCCCCTCAGATCTGTTGCCATAGCTTCACCGGAAGTTACTGTTGGTTTCCAAGATCCCGACAAACTGTTCGATCCTTGATTCCGCGATTTACTAACAGAAGTGTACAAAGAATTCGGGAGAACGGAACAATTGAGTTAACTCCACGGGATGATGGCGGCGATTTTTTCCCGCCGGAACCACGCTTTATTGGTAACTTGCCTGTTTTTCAAGAACGACGGCCGGAAACAAACGGTAATGATAACACGGTGTTTATATTCAGAGACCGTCAGCTAGGCAACGACAGGGTTATCAACAGAGCAAGGGGACAGGACAACAACGATCTACTTAGAAACCGTAATGTTCAGAGTCCACCCAACAATCGTCTGATTAGCGCCTTCCGGGAGTCCCAACAGGACATCAATTCAGGCTTCTCTGTGTTTTCAGAGCCCCCTGGCGTTGTCGGTACTGGCATCAACGTGCTGAACACCGTGGAATCTAGAATTCCGGATCAATTCACAACCGTGCAAACCAGTAACGTGATAACGCCACAAACAAACAGACAAATAGTTCCATTCCGTAGGCCTAATCCGAGACTCCCCATTCTCCGTAATCGCAGACCGGATGTAGGAGCCAACATATTCAATGAGCAGGCTCCATCTGGAATCCCTGTGTTTATGGAGAACCAGCCAACTGACAATTCTAGAAGAACTAATACTAGGACTAGACCTGTACTGTTCCGGGCCGGTCCCAATTTATGAAATTTTACAATTGGCTTCATTCGCTGTTCATTGAAGGTGTTGATATTGATTACACATTCATCGAGGAAAATATTAACATCTTATTGTGTCAGAAACATCCACTGAAACATTGCTCCTCGTTTCATTTCAGAATAATGTCTAAAGATCACGATTGAAAATTTCTAATCATTGAGAGAGAGATTAATATACATGTAACCCTTTTGGTCTCTTTTTCTACTCTCCATTACATGCATATGTTGATTATCATGAAATAAATATTGTTTAGAACAAGCTAAATTTGTATTCACTTTATAAAAGAAAATGTTTGAATTAGATTAAATTGTTTTATGAAAGTAAAAAACGTCAGTCTAGGAATGATATTAGTTCCAACCGTGTTAAAAGATTCGTTGACTTCAATATAATAAATACGTACATGTACTTATCGTGTGAATATACAGATTTTTTCAGATTACATTGCCTTCCTTTAAATCAATATTAGCTCCCAGTCTGGAAATTTGATTTTGTTGATGGTTGGGTGTTCACTCATATGGAGACGTCACCACTGCCGGTGAAGGGCTGCAAGATGTAGCTCTATTTTCAGCGCTTACGGCCTTTAAGCAAGGAGGGATTTTTATCGTTTCACACCTGCTGTGACACGGGACCTCGGTTTTTGCGGTCTCATCTGAAGGACCGCCCATTTAGTCGCTCCTTACGACAAGCAAGGGGTACTGAGGACCTATTCTCTGTAACACGGGTCCCTACGGGAGTTATTTGGTTGTAAAAATGTGCTATAATGATAGTTTTGTATGGAACTTTAACCATGATTATTGATAGATTAAACCTAAGTTGAAGATTTTATCAAAATAAAGATCTCGGGGTTTTTATTATGCAGCATTATATAGATATTTTGTACTATCGGGGTTTTTATTATGCAGCATTATATAGATATTTTGTACTATCGGGGTTTTTATTATGCAGCATTATATAGATATTTTGTACAGCATTATATAGATATTTTGTACAGCATTATATAGATATTTTGTACTATAATTTTGCTTTATATAGAGCCTCTGAATAGACTTTCTAACACAGATATTAATAACAAAAGATTCTATATCTTACGTTTTCTGTCATTGAAATCGTAAATCACAATTTAAAAAAAAAATTCAACGCCAAATTGGCAGCTGATATTGCTTTAAGGTTTGTTTCAATTTTATGGATCTAGATAAAACTAAGGGGCAAGTTCTGCGTGAAATGTGAAGAAAACGAACAGTGATCAATCTCAAAACTCCTATAAGCGATATAAAATAGAGAGTTGGGCAAATACGGACCCCTGGACATATCAGAGGTGGAATCGGGTGCCCAAGAGGAATAAGCATCCACTGTCGACCGGTCACACCCTCTGTGAGCCCTATAACTTGATCGGGTAAACGGAGTACTAGTAATCCGTAGTCAAAATAAGTGTGACAGGAACTGCCTACCAATTGGTATGAAGCATGACAAACAGCATTTGACCCAATGGTAGGTTGTATGTCTAACAAAAACTGAATTCACATCATTTTCATCAAAATAAATATGATAAATTTAGATCCAAATCGATAATAAAGTACAATTAAGTACATGTACTAATAACGCTGTGTTTATTTACACAAGAGTACTGTAACTATAGTCTAGGAAAATAAAGTACCCATCTTTCCAAAGAAAGAAATCGTGAAATCGATGTCGGACACTAGAAAGTTGAGGAAGGTTTAACACACACACACCCCTTCCCTCTGACTACATATTTGAATTAAGATTTTTATTCGACATCGATCTTTAGATCTCGCCCTTAAGATCATTAAAACTCCTTGCACACACACTGATGTGACAATTATAGTTCACCACGGGTCATAGTCGATGTACATAATCCCATGTGTGAATAGCACGCTGTCACCTCTTTATTTCGTTATCATTTTTCTGGTATACCAAATATAATAAATTGATCGTTTCTTAATCTTCTGTGTTAAATATAGTCCAAATTCTGAAATAAAACCCTCGTAACTCACATGATAAAGTGCACGTATTGCAGGTAAGGACCGGACTGTGTGGTTTTATTGTGTCTGAGCAGGCGTGTAGGTTTGGGCCCGTAATAATAAAACTCTACTAATACAATGATTAACATCAGATAAACCATCAATTTTCAATTAGACATTTTATCAGCAATAATAACCTGCATTTCTTACAAGACAGTCATAACATAATCGGTCTGTCTGCTCTGTATAAAAATATTGTCCTGTTAGCGTCTGAGAGTGTATAACAAGAAATATGCTCACATTACCATTAACTTTTTATTGCTAGTAATTATGAAATAAGTTTAATGAATATGACAACGAAAAAATATCCCCAAACACGATGGTTACAGCCTGAGATGGTTTCCTATTAAAAAGAAATATGCCATCTTTATGGTTTTATTGTCCGTGTTATCAATCGTTCACCTGTCTTAGATTTTTAAACACGTCCAGGTGTAAACTCAGTCAGGAATTGTCATCATACCTACCAAAAAATCTAAATCAGGGACGATAACTTACCGGAAGTCGACGTATAATGAATAAGGCGGTAATGGTACCGAACCCGAATTTTATGTATAAATTAATTGATTGTATGTACGTAATTAGCGTCCATGCGTGACAGCTTGTACATGATTTATAATTAATATTTGGTCGGGACTGGTTTGAATGCAAGGATTTAAAATATGTACAGATATTTGACACATTGTGTTAATATGGCAAGAAGTTCTGCAGTGCTTTCTACCGGCATTGAAGTTATATTTTTCGTTTGATTGTTTATTTCACGTATCATTTTAATAATACACACATACATACATGCATTTAATACACACATATATACACACATACACACACACATATATATACAAAGCATTAAAATGACCAACGACACGAACAACCAGATTGTTCAATTTTTGGGACGACCTGTCCCTTGTCCTTTGGCAAGAATTATAAACAATATTTCGCTTTGTCTTTTTTGTCATCCAAACAACCACGGGGGATAAGCCCGTTTTGGGTCCGAACTCTGGTGATACCATGAATATAGAATATGATCAAATTGTTTGCACAGAGTTCGGACCCAAAACAGGCTTAGCCCCTATGCAAACAATATGATTTAGAATAATTAGAAACGTAATGTGGTTCTCTAAATTGAACTGACTGAATTCTAAATACATATATACAGACATAAGAGAAAGAACCAAGTTCGATAATGAATGATTTCTGCCCTCTAATTTACATTCTATGATAGAACTATATAATTACTATATAAAACGCAGAAATAGCCCTTTGTTTCAGTACATGACCCAGAAACAGAATGATAGTTCACTATATCATTGAGATACTGTATCTGTACTGTAAGTGTATCTATTGACGGAGATTAATGGCATCATTCTGAAAGAGAGATTTCGCAAATTTCAAGATGACCGGTCGAAACGAAGCTGAAGGAGGGCTTAATATAAGTTGAATGATTTGATAGATATCAAAAGGGATACAGATTAGTGTTTCAACAAAACAAAATAAGCGTGATATGAAACTGCGCAAGCCTTCATTTCCGAGCTGCTGATACATTCTTGTTCTTTTCATGATCAAATTCTTTGCATGCTTGGAATCCGCGTTTATGACTTTTGACCTCCCAATAAAGTTACAGGATATTGAAGATGGATTGATTTTATATATTGTGAAGATACTCTAATTTGTTTTGGCATGTTAATATATCAAAGAATAACACAAATGCTTATATTCCAGATATTACAATTTGCAGCAAAATAGCGTTTCGCGGCAAATTTTGGGTTGGGAAACATATAGCGCATGCGTGATCACATACAATGTATCATTACTGACGTACCGTGTAAAATGATATCATCAATGAAGTTTGTGAATTTAAAAATACTGTTTAATTACGCCCGCGCACTATCACTTCTAAAGCAAAATATGGATAATATTGAAAGCTTTGGACAGAATTTAAAATAGATTGGTCTATTTTCTGACATCATAGAGAGGGCCATACAGTATATTCCAGCTTGATTCACATATATCACTGTTTGTTTTCTATTGTTATAGGAGAGGACTAGTAACATACATAGACAGTCTCTGCACAGCTAAACACGAAGACAAAATCCTGCGGTGACCATGTCTTTATTTTCAGAAAGTTAACACTCATGTGGCTCTGGTGCCATTCAGTTTAGACGAGCTCACTTTTGATCCATAGAGGAACATTAAGATTTAGGTGAAAACTGAGGTCTTTATATAGTCCAGTGGTCACGAGTCGATATCGAGAGTGACGATTAGACGATCAAATGTTAATTTTTTAAAATGTATTCTATAAGTGCAAACGGTTCACATGTATACTGTGTACATTTGTTAATTCAGGAGCAATGTTAACATGATTATTCACGACTCAATATAATCTGGTTCTCTTTCATATCCGGCAAATTTTTGTGATTTCGCCTCGAAAAATCCTCCTATATACGGTATCCTCATTGATGTAATCCAAAATGTGATTGTACTGATCAAACTGGTGTAGGAATTAAAATCCTTCGTAATCTGATAATGTATGTGGACAGAAAAATGTCGGCATTATACCATGAAGCAGAAACAGGAAATGAAGGTCACGGACAACAGTGAGAGGAAGACGCCTGCTGCCGAGGACGCCGCGGGGGGAGTCCGTGGTCTTTTCTCCGATGTCTCGTATATACCATTGCTGCCCGGAAATCCAAACTCATAATCCCCACAGTAACCGTCCAAGATCGGCTGGGCTGGAATGCCTCGCCTAAAGCGAATAACACAATTTAGTGAGGCAATAACACATATTGGCGAAGTAAATAACACAAACTTGTGAAGACAACGGAATATTTGACCAAGGCAGAGTATGTGTGTGTGTGTGTGTGTGTGAGAGAGAGAGAGAGAGAGAGAGAGAGAGAGAGAGAGAGAGAGAGAGAGAGAGAGAGCAAGAGGTGAGTTCGTTATTCTAAATGAAAACTAAAACGTACCACTACTATAAAGACGGAATATTTAAAAGATCTTGAAACACCTCATAAACGTAAAGAAAAAATAACAATTTTGTAGAAAAGCTTAACCTGATGATTGGAGTCTTTTTACACCAATGTTGTTAATTTGAAATATTTGATAAACGTAACGTAAATGTTCTACTTTAACATTCGGCATCTTTGTTGATCCAGTCTGAACTTTGCACTTTCTACGTCTTTGACGTCACGTCTGCTCCATAGACGTTCTGCTACAGCAGAGGCTCGCGGCCTATGAAAAAACAAAACCAAAAGTTGTATTCCCCCTTTATCATATATGTACTTAGTATTGCCATGGTCAACATTTTATGATGTCACTAAATAGGACTATTTGCATTTCCAATGTTGTACCTTTCATGTCTCTAGGAATTATAATGATGGGCATTTCCTTGTTTATACATTGAACACGATACATATAGACTAAAGTACTTTTATTTTTTCCCACAGAATGAAAGTACAATGTAAATATAAGAAATAAATTTTAGTTTTTGAAAATATATAACAGCATGAACTGCAACACTTCACGCTGGCATAATGTTGATGATGCGCTAATGCATTGTCAGAAATGAAGTTTATTTATTATGTATACTACCAAAGTCTGGACAGAAGGTTGGTTCCGTCGATATACTCCGCAAACATACAGACCTCTCCTCCGATGACATTGTCATATTGCTCCGCGGTCCCTTCAAACAAAATCGTCAGTCATTTACAAATTGATACGTAACAGTCATAGGTTCAAACATGATGTCTTCTACATAGTAACATTACTACGTGGAAACAATCTAATCAACTGTATGAATCTGCCTACAACATTAATCAAGCTTTTATTATTGTATTTTCTGCTCTGAAATTTTTTATCCATTGAACTGAAGTGGGACTACCACATTAATTGGGAAATATGGGGATTACACCGGAACTACACTACAACATAGTCTATCTAAAAGGGAACACGTGGAGATAGCCCTCAGCTTAAAATACAACGAGAATTAACCTCAGCTATAAAACCACGAGAGATAACCCTAGCTATAAAACCACGAGAGATAACCCCAACTATAAACAACGAGAGATAACCCCAGCTATAAAACCACGGGAGTTAACCCCAGCTGTAAAACAACGAGAGATAACCCCAGCTATAAAACCACGAGAGATAACCCCAAACTATAAAACCACGGGAGTTAACCCCAACTATAAAACCACGAGAATTAACCCTAGCTATAAAACCACGGGAGTTAACCCCAGCTGTAAAACAACGAGAGATAACCCCAGCTATAAAACCACGAGAGATAACCCCAGCTATATACCACGAGAGATAACCCCAGCTATAAAACCACGGGAGATAACCCCAGCTATAAAACCACGGGAGTTAACCCCAGCTGTAAAACAACGAGAGATAACCCCAGCTATAAAACCACGAGAGATAACCCCAAACTATAAAACCACGGGAGTTAACCCCAACTATAAAACCACGAGAATTAACCCCAACTATGAAACCAAGGGAGATAACCCCAGCTATAACACCACGAGAGAAAACCCCAAACTTTAAAACCACGAGAGATAACCCCAGCTATAAAACCACGAGAGATAACCCCAGCTATAGAGCCACGAGAGATAACCCCAGCTATAAACCACGAGAGATAACCCCAGCTATAAAACCACGGGAGATAACCCCAGCTATAAAACCACGAGAGATAACCCCAGCTATAGAGCCACGAGAGATAACCCCAGCTATAAACCACGAGAGATAACCCCAGCTATAGAGCCACGAGAGATAACCCCAGCTATAAAACCACGAGAGATAACCCCAGCTATAAAACCACGAGAGATAACCCCAGCTATAGAACCGCGAGAGATAACCCCAGCTATAGAACCACGAGAGATAACCTCAGCTATAAAACCAAGGGATATAACCCTCAGCTTAAAAGCCACGAGAGTTAACCCCAACTATGAAACCACGAGAGATAATCCCAAGCTATAAAACCACGGGAGATAACCCCAGCTATAGAACCACGAGAGATAATCCCAGCTATAGAACCACGAGAGATAATCTTCAACTATAAACCATGAGGGATAACCCCAGCTATAAAATCACGAGAGTTAACGTCAGTTATAAAACCACGGGGGTTAACCCAAGCTATAAAACCACGGGAGATAGCCGCAGCTATAAAACCACGAGAGATAATCTCGAACTATAAACCACGACCAAACTCGTGCATCGTGTAGTGCGTAAATTTCAATACAGTTGTTAAAATGCATGAGGAAAGCGCATATTACAATGCTTTGCTATTCCACTGACTATGTCAAATGCCTGTCATCCATATTTATACAGAGCGTCACCTACCTGTGAAATTGAGCGGTTCACACTGATAGTACTTTTTCCAGTCCTGACCGTAACTGATGTAATTTAAATACCAACATGACGCGAGGATAGTCTTATAGCCATGTTTAGAGACCTCACTCATGTAGTTCTGCCAGGGGACAGTAGAATTTCCCCGCCATACTTCCACAATGGTGTCAGGGCTAGCCTGTGGATGCACATATAGCAGCTGTTATGTTTTTTTTTCTATTGTCTCAATCGTTAGGTGGTACATGTAGTCAGAATATTCCCTATCTATAAAAATTGTATGTAAAATGGAAAGTATGTTTATGGAACAGCATTCATTTCAATAGTATATGACTATTTAGGGGTTAAAAGTTCTGAACTCATGATTCATGCTAGAGCAGGCGCCATATTTTGAAAATGAATTCATTCATGTGTAGAATTATGTATGATTTACCGTCTACATACGGATTATGCGTTGCTGAGACATGAATTGCAGATACTGGCAGACAGGCACTCAAATATAGACACAGATACAAATACAGACAATCCACATACATACATACAGACAGACAGACGGAACCCCGTGGGGATCCAGGTTAGAATAGGTCCTCAGTACCCCTTGCTTGTCTTCAGAGGCGACTAAATGGGGCGGTCCTTCGGATGAGACCGTAAAAACCGAGGTCCCGTGTCACAGCAGGTGTGGCACGATAAAGATCCCTACCTGCTCAATGGCCATAAGCATAAGCGCCGAGCATAGGCCTAAAGTTTGCAACCCTTCACCGACATTGGTGACGTCTCCATTTGAGTGAACTATTCTCGAGAGGGCCGTTAAACAATATTCAATCAATCAATTATACAGACGGACAGACAGACGTACATGCATGCACATGCATACATACGTGTACATACATACCCACTTTGGGAATATTGTGGTTTATTAATCGCTACAGCATCAATTTACGTATTGTTTCGTTACTTGTTTCAACCATGCCAAGAATATTGCAGAAACAGGTCATGTTAGAAGATGTTGTATTGAGTCAACCATCGTTGAGCTAGCTTTCACAGCTTCTTAGTCGAGTTAAGGGAGTTGTGAATGTGGATCTGGTGGCTGAGATATCCTGGTTTGAAATGATTTATAAAGATTGATTGATTGATGTTTTCTGCCACACTCAACAATTTTTCAAAACCCAGATACAATGTACCTGGGAAGAGACCACCGACAGTAAACTGGGAAACTTTCTCACTTACCGGCGCGAGCGGGATTCGAACCCGCACCGACAGAGGTGAGAGGCCGTGTGATTTTGGACGCGATGCTCTAACCACTCGGCCACGGAGGCAGCGTTTATATCTTGATGAATAGGAAATTAGATCCACAGTGTGGGTATGATCTTGGAGTGAAACATTCTTCTGCATACATTTTTGTTAATTATTTGAAATGTCTGCAATTGATTAAAAAGTGATTCCTCCACAACTATTTTTGTTTCCTAATACTTCCACTAACAATGTGGAGGATGTATTCCAACATGATGATGCACCGGAGAAATACTGTTCCCAAGTCAACAGTGTAGTAGGTAAGCCCATGCTGCAGGTAAGGGGTATGATGGATGGCGGTGTTTTATGATGCGTACCTCAGCAATTTACTGAGGACTTGGTTTTTATGTGTTGAAACTTGGAATGTTCAATGTATTCTTAAATTTAAGGAAATTAGACGAGGTTGGTCGTGGGTCAGTTGATTTGGTGCCCCCCCCCTCCCTTGGTGGGGTGACTGCAAACAAGGCTAACCTGTTTGCAGCAATGTGGCGCACACCAAGTCAACTGATTCTATATGTATTGGTGTGTTGTCAGTGAATTTGAACTGTTCTGTGCAATTGAACTGCGACTGAATTTGTGAAACTGTAACTGTTGTCAAATGATTGCTATTATCACAACTCCCAACTGATTCCATAACTCTAAATCAACTCCCAATTGACCCATATCTATTGTGTTGCCAGTGAATTTGAAACTGTTTTGTGATTTGTGACTGCGATTTGATGCAACTTGCTGTTATAAAAATGAGTGCTTTTATCATAACGCATTGCATAATTGAGCTAAACATTGGGTTAATTTAACATACTCTAATTAAGTAACCATCCGCGGTTGACCCGGGGTGGTCATTTCTGAACTTGTTGATTGATGTTGCATTTTGTGTGGGTTTGCCCATATGAGTTGTTATTGAATGGCCTCCCACAATTTCTGTCCTTATGCCACGGCAAATACTCACCAAATAAAGTTTAACTGGTTTTGCGTGTCTTTTTCTCTGTATACATACATAAAAACATACAGACAGATGGACAAACAGATAGAGGGACGGAGGGACATACCTTGGTGCCCTCCTCTATGGGATCCTGCCAGATGACGTAACTCTTGTTGGTGCTCTGGACAATGTCCAGAACTCTGGTCACGTAATACTGCATCAGCTGGACATATGTGGTGATGTTATTTTCCTTCATGAAGGCAGTGATGTTCGGACTGGACTTCCTGAAATAGTACGTGTGTGACTCAGTGCGCACACGCCTGAAGGAAATCAAGCTGCTTCGCGTAGAAATTCATTTGTTATTGACAATAAATAGAAATATTGTATCAGTTTTATATTTGATTAAATTGTAATATCCGAGGTGCTTCAATCTGTAAAAACGTTTCTAATGGAGTGAAAAAGGCACCGTTTTGTCTAAATTGTAAATACATGTGTAGTTACTGTTCTTGTTTTAAAAAAAATTAAAAACTGACTGATGAAACTCTAGAAATTGACCAATGTTTTGATTATTAAAATAATACAAATTGTATTTTGTCATTGAAACTTTCACTGTTAATAAAGTGTTGATCATTTGAATTATTTTATAATTCATTTTTGCTGGTATTTCTGACCCATAACATGCCATACAATGATACGGTGATATACATGTAATGATACAGTGATATAATGATATGAAAGGTGAAAATGAAAATAACGAGCAATGGTCAATCTCTTAACTTTTTTAAGCAATACAAAATAGTGAATTGGGCAAACATCGACCCCCGGATATACTAGAGTTGGGATCAGATGCCTAGGAGAATATGCAATACAGTGATACAATAATACAATGATGCACTGATATAATGATTCCTTGTAGAACTTTGATGTTTACCAGCAGGAAGTCTCGTTCAACCAGACGATCGGCTATCTCCGTAAATCTCCTACAAGTTCAGCGGAGATTTACGGAGACAGCCGAGCGTTTGGTTGCACGAGACTAACCAGCAGGAAGGGTAGGATTCATCCATTCCGAGATGGAGGTACTGATCAGGAAACACCTCCACAACCTCGCCGATAAATTTCTGCAGAAAATCAAACGTCGATTCTCTGGAGGGATCAAATATTTCGTACGCGCCGTGGAACAATGGTTTAGCAACTCCTTCTTTTCCATCCACCCAACAGGGAGTCAGGAGAGCTAGAAAACAAATTTATCTGTTTAATAACCTAACATAGAATGATAGAGCTCGAAAATAATATATTTGTTTTTAATAACTTAACATAGAATGATATAGTTAGAAAATAATTTATCTGTATATTGATTTAACCATGAAACCAGAGTTGCACTCTACGTTGATGGCCATTGGAAGAAAAAGAAAAAGACTGGTTGACTGTTTGTTTTACGTACAGTCAAGAATTTTTTCACTCATATTGAGAAAGAGAAAAAGCAAGTATTTCTCTCATAAGCGACTTCAAAACTGGTTCACTGACATAGATCCTATCAATGCTCAAACTCCATTAGGTACGGACCTTTGTTTTGTATAGCAGGGGGAAATACGGATTGAATTTTTAATGGAAAGAAGCATTTGTGGACGGCGGAGAGTGTAAAAAGATGTTAACGAACAATTGATTTTTAAAAACATACTGAAATACAAAACAAACCAGCCATTTAGCATCAATTCAGTCAACAACAGTTAGTTTTGTATCGGTGATCGTTGGTTTTGCATCGGAGTCTTTTATTTTAAGCTGGTTTGTTTTGTATTTCAGTATATTTTTGAAAATTAATTATTCGTTTTGCATTAACATCTATTTTTACCCTTTCCGCCGTCCATAAGCGTTCTATATCTGTATTTATAAAATTCTGATCCCTAGAATCAAATTATGATGTAATATCATAAAAAGCATATGCATATTGTGGTCGAATCGTTTAAAATCTTCATTTAAATGATGGAGATAAATTTTGTATAGTATTGAATTTGAAATACTATCGTATCTTAAAGGCTTATTTTCTATCTAATAAATATAACAATGGGAAATTTCTTTCAAATTCCATACAATAACTCCAAAATCATATCTTTCAAATTCCATACAATAACTCTAAAACCAAACCATGATTTGCCCTCAAGAACAAATTACTTTCAATGTCTTTTTTTTAAATGCTGGCAGATGATGATGAGCATTAAGACGATCCATGATTAAAACCCTTACTCTGATACATATGAGGTTACGTCAACTTAAGTTCGAGACTTTGATAAAGGGTTTATCAGAGGAGCTATAAATAGCTGTCACAGCATCTCCACGTCTCCATTAAAAAACAAGATTACTTTCAATCCCTGTTTGTTTTCAATTTCACTTGCTGGAGATGGCACAAGTATCATGGATAGGTTTGATTTTCTAGAATTCCTCTTTGGTAGAAGGAGGTTTTTTTTTTGGTTCTGAAACACGTGGGTATGGGGTATGAAAGGTAAAGATAAGGAACAGGTATATATCAAAGTCAGATTATGACAGACTAATGAAAAATCATATTTCCCTTCTATGTCAATATTGGTGTAGTTAATGAATTATGACCCTAAATTACATGTAATCCATACATACTGGTGCTGGTGCACAAAACATGCTCTGAGCAGGTGACCCTTTCTTGCTATAATTTTCTCTCATTTGGGCTAATCCGCACCACCCCCACACCATCACAGTACCAAGCAAGGGGATTTAGACGCTGTGCACAATCAAGAACCCTGTCTGACCTTCTTAAAAATCTACCTTTCATATTGGGAAATCCACCTTCCCTCTCAGCTACAGACCTTTTGCTAAACCATACATGTTTTCACCGGATTTTCTTCAGCAACTGGACACGTGTCTTAGTTTCGTATTTGATCCATCCATTCGCTAGGATTCATGGTGACACCTCAATCGGAATTCCTCGAATGTCTCGCGCACTCGACATATGTCGAGTGCGCGAGACATTCGAGGAGTTCCGATTGGGTGACAACTAAATGTTGCATATCAACGTTTTCATTTAGCACTCGGTTACACTTGACATGCATCATATAATTGTTTACACATTTTTACACAGGTAATATCACTTCAAATTTGGAATATTTCCATTGTTAAGAAGTTGAACGGGTCTATAGTGCGAAACTATCCTCTGTTACCTTTCCTTCCCTGAACATACCCAGCATAAGTAAATTCTCAATATAAATAGTCAGCCTGTGGGGCAACTAAATACATCTGTATACCGACTGAAAATCATGTACATTTGAACGCTTCCCCCCATGATTGCGTATGTCCAGGTGTGTCAAACTCCGGAACGACTCGGATTCCCCGTAATCTGGCATACTGAATGACGTGTCTAATGTCTTCCTGTGTGTAAATCAGTTTTCCAGAATACGCTCCCTGAAACAGTTAACCAAAAATGTGTTAGGTTTCAATTTACAGTAAGAAGGCAGAAGGATGAACAGTCACAGATACGTTTTGTGGTCAGTTGTCTGTATAAGTCTTCAAGTTTTGTTTGCTTGCATGACGTCCCAATCGAGAATTGTGTCACTCATATCGACACGTGACCAGCTGTGGATGATGTAATCTCGATCAAACCAATGTTTTGTATATACTACAATCGTCTGGACGTTTTGTTCAAATATCTTTTTCCTGAATTCAAAGCGAAACTTTTGGAAATTCTATTGAAGAGGCTGGTTGTTAATCCATAGAATAATGCCTTGCCAATGAATGCGACGTTAGGTCGAATTTTAGAAAATTTAAGCATTTAAAAGAATATTTTTATGTTGCACTGAAGAAAAACAGATTTAGTATTTAGGACATCTTTCCACCGGAAAAGATACTTCAAACTCTTTTCAGCATCACTGTAATGTAAGATTGATTAACAATTGATTTTATATTGTTTAACGCACCTCTTGGGAATTTCTCACTCATACAGAGACGTCACCACTGCCGGTGAAGGGCTGCAAAATTTAAGCCTATGCTCGGTCCTTACGGCCTTTAAGCAGGGAGGGATCTTTATCATGCCACACCTGCTGTGACACGGTACCTCGGTTTTTACGGTTTTATCCGAAGGACCACCCCATTTATTCGCCTCTTACGACAAGCAATGGATACTAAGAACCTATTCTAAATCGGATCCCTGCGGGAAAATGTAGATAAGTGTGACGCCTAGAATGTCCTTGGTTCAAAATAAAATATTTTCATATACCTCCGATATAAAATTGCTATTTTGATTTCATACGAGGAACAAACGAATTTATCAGCTAACATCGAAAGCAAAGATTGTTTCCATAACCTCTTATTTATTCTTATTCAGCGACTTTTAACGGGAAAAAGTTTTTTTCCCAGGAGAAAGCATGCAGACGTTTAGGGAGATTGCAATAAAAATTTGGGGTAAACCAGACTATATGTGAAAAGTCACAAATCTATACTTATGTATGACACTCTATGTCCAAGCAGTGAGTGTGCATTATTGTACCAACGCTTGTCGTGACACGTGGCTTCGTTTTCAAGGTCTCACCTTGAAGACCTGTGACTCTCACTTATAAATGCTGACCGTTTGACTAAGAAACAGCCTTCTCCTATTTCTACATGTTAGGTTTGATGCACTGAAATCACCTCAACCGATTCCATCTAACTTCGATTGTATGATGTTTTCCGTCATAGTATGTATACCAGTGACGTATAACAACATGTTTAACGTCACTGATCAACTGGAACTACTGACAGCTCCCGCGAAATACAGTCATTTTCATTATACATGTAGGCACCTGGGCACCTATTCACAAAATAGCTTACGACTAAGATCAAATTTTACAAACACGGTAATTTCCTTATTTTTCATTGCTTGTAGCCTTTCTTAATTAATATGTAAAGTACATCCATGGTTTATAAAAGTTGAATACATACTTGTGACTTTGGGATCGGTATTTGATTATCAGACAGAATTGTGTTTTTCATCTTAGTCGTAAGATATTTTGTGAATATGGGCCCTGATCCCACCTCTGGTGTGTCCAGGGGTCCGTGTTTGCCCAACTATCTATTTTGTATTGCTTGTAGGAGTTATGAGATTGATCACTGTTCGTTATCTTCACCTTGCATGTATAACACTCCCAATGTTTGCAACTGTTTCTCTTTGAGAATTATGGGTTTTTTCGAAATAGAAGACGGTTTTCTAAAGCAAACTCGATAAATTCATTTTTTTAAAAAAGCCATTTTGATCACTATTTTCTGAAAACGAAAGTTTTTCCGGGAGAGTTAATAGATGACCGCATTGCAAATGTTAAGCGTAGCTACATAACAATACGCCAGTTTCGAGATACGAACTCTTCTGTATAGGAGATGCATTTAGTGGAACTTTGAATGCCTAAGTGGGACAGAGTGGATATGCACCCAACGAGGAAGACGATGAAATGTATTAAAAGCGGCTTCTCTTTAAATATGTAAATGTGGGAAATACTAAATACTATCGAAAAAAATGTTTTACCGAAGAGGAAACATACAAACAATGTCATATTTGCAAGAAATATCTTGGATATGGTACTTATGACCAGCGAAATAACGTGATAGGATAAGAATTCTATGTATTTAATTACTCCCTAAATACTTACATGTATCACTTACTTAGTTTGTGTATCAGTCGAATTCGGGTTATCAAACAGCGTATGAGAAACTTACTGAGTACATTCACTTACACTGTGATGAATATCTGTCCCACTCCCGGGAGTAAACAAATTCTTTCGCGCCTTACTATGTACGAGAGTTCTCCAAAGGGAAATAACTCGGGCGTATCTCGAAACCGGCGTATTCACGTCATACATCCGAAGTTAGATGTATGGTACTGGAATCTGCCGAATGAGCTTTGATGCGGCCAATTCACAAGCGTGTTTTGAACCCACAATCTTCCGGTCATGACGCAAGCGGTCTAACCGTGAGCCACTGCGATAAGTCAACGAAAATAGAAACGTTTTGAAATAATAATCTAATAAGATTCTTTGCTGACCTTTTCTGACAAGCTTGGAAATACTACGCTTTCATACGGAAATGACTGGTCATCCACGATGTGCCAGTGAAACACATTAAATTTGTTGTAAGCCATCGCATCCTGAAATGAAAGGCATGATTATACGCATCTTTAGGATGCACAGAGTGAATGCAGAGGAAAATTCGAAAATCAAAGTGTAATTAATACAGACACAATGCTAGAAAAAAGACTCACTAGATTTTTTAGAAGAATAGGCATCGGAAGGAAATGTCTTGCAGTGTCCAACATAATACCCCTGTAGCGAAAACGAGGCTCATCAATTATGGTTGTCTTGTTGATGAAGAGCTACAAAATATTGAATAATTGAGAAAAGTTTCAAATTACGCCCACTTTTAATTTACAAGTATAGAGAAATTGTTAAAATGAGCGCATCATAAACCTGAGCATCCTCTCATAATTGAGCAAATCCATAAATGAAGCGCCACATCGATACCGATGCAATTTATATTGAAGTCATGCACGCAAGCGATTAATCACCCAAAACGCGCACCACTGATCTACTATAGTTTCTAATGCACTTTATCTCTCTTCCCCTTCTTTCCCATTCTCCATGGGCTGACTTCTGCTGCAGCCATCTTTTACTCGAAATATCCACGGTTTGCCTTACTTTTCCCCTTCATTTTACCAATGGATGACTGTAACGATACCTTTGTCTTTCTCTTTCTGTTATCTGAAGTCTAATGATTGAGTTTGATGCTTGGATGCTTAACATCTCCCTAACTAACAATATGTATTATCTTGTTTCTACAGGACCCCCCTTGACAGCTCAACTTGACCATGTCCAGGAAAATCAGAATGCCTTGCTGGGCGCAGTGACTAAAGTTCTTTATTTTCACATTACAATTAAAAATAACTCTACGTGTCATCATTGAGATTGATCACAGTTCGTTATCTTCACCGTTCATGACACCAACAATATATCAAAGGAATTGAACAACAATTAATTAAGTTTGATTAGTTTTATAGAAACGCCATCTCATTTCTGGAGAACATCAACACATTTCAATTCCAATTTTACACATCAATTCTCGATAAAATATAGGTATACCACATAAACTCCCAAGAAACTTTCTTATGTACAAGTCAAGGCCTTCAATATAAAAAATCGTTGTCATCAATTACAAACAAATAGGTAAGAAAAACAAATTCCAAACAAATACACTTTCTATCAGAAATGCTCAAAATGGACTCAATTTCATACAAACACACCTCATTTACCCAAGGTCTGTTTCACTTGATAAAGATCAGAAATCGGTTAAAAACCAGTCGACCACACATTTAATTCAACTTCTTTTTTCTAAAGTTTATTACAATTTAAAGAAATCATATTTTTCTTGTAGGTTACATCAATCTATTTATCAGGAGGTTCATGAATCATGGTCGAAAGAAAATAATTCATGGAACTTTCGTTGTAGTATGATCTCAAATATTTGTGAGGTGTAAATTCAAGCATAATGTTCAGTATTTTGTGAGTAAAAACACCAAAGAAGGATTTAGATATTTTAGCTCACCTGAGCCGAAGGCTCAAGTGAGCTTTACTGATCAAAATTCGTCCGTTGTCTGTCGTCAGCGTTGTAAACTTTTCACATTTTTATCTTCTCCAAAACAATTGTGCCAATTTCAACCAAATTTGGCACAAAGCATTCTTGGGTGAAGGGATTTCAAGTTTGTTCAAATAAAGGGTCATGCCCCTTTCAAAGGGGAGATAATCACAAAAATGCAAAAATAGGTTGTGGTCATTTAAAAATCTTAAGAACCACCGGGCCTGAAGAGCTAAAATTTACATGAAAGCTTCCTGATGTAGTGCAGATTCAAGTTTGTTCAAACCATGGCCCCCCGTGGTAGGTTGGGGTCACAATAGGGGATCAAAGTTTTACATGGGAATAAATAGAGAAAATCTTTAAAAATCGTCTTCTCAAGAGCCAATGGACCAGAAGAGCTGACATTTACATGAAAGCTTCCTGACATAGTGCAAATTCAAATTACGGCCCCCGGGGGTCCAACCCTTTTCCAAACAAATATCTAGGAGAAAATGTTTAAAAACCTTCTTCTCAAAACTAGGAAAATACAAGTTTACATGAAAGCTTCCTGACATAGTGCAGATTCACGTTTGTTAAAATCATGGCTTCCGGGAGTAAGGTGGGGCCACAATAGGGGATCAAAGTTTTACATACAAATATATAGGGGAAATTATTAAAAAAAATTCTGATGAAGAATCACTGGGTCATTACATGAAAGCTTCCTGACATAGTACAGATTCAAATTTGTTCAAACTATGGCCCAGGGGTAGAATAGGGTCACAATAGGGGATCAAAATTTTACATACTAATATACAGAGAAAATCTTTAAATATCTTCTCAAGAATCATTAAGCCAAAGAAGTTGACATTTACATGAAAGCTTTCTGACATAGTGCAGATTCAAGTTTGTAAAAATCATGGTCTCCGCATCTTCACAAGTCAAGGGTTATTGATTGGTTACCTTGCACTAACCCTTGACATCAGTGACTATCAAAACGTTGGGCTAGCTCTGATTGGCTCCCACAAAAAAATAGGAACCAATGAGGATGCGGTTTTATTTCTAACAATGCGAAGCGAGAGATTCAAATAAAAACACGTGTATTGATGCCTACAGTTATCACAGGTGCTTGTGGACAGGACTTCCGGTACCCCCTTTCTTGTATTATTATAATACAAGAAGGGGGTACCGGAAGTCCTGTCCACAAGCACCATTTATTAAATGTTCAATTCCTTGCAATTTCGGACGTATTTTTGATAAAATATGTAACTTCAGAGTTTTTATATTTCAATGGAATACACAAATCTCGCATAGAAACCGTTTTTAAAAATGTCATATCACCGATCATAATATATGAACAAGGTGTGCAACTCAGCCAGCGACATGTTGAAAAAATCTTCACCTCGCTGAGAAATCCTATCGAAAAAACACCAATAATGCACATACATGTACCAACTGAAAAGAACGGTCATTCTAAATCTACTGATGATTCGTGGATTAAATGCATCGCTATTTGGTGCACAATAATTACTTCACATCGCTCAATATCATAGTTCTAAAAATAGTTGGCTGCGACAGAAATATTTCAGCATCACAACTTCCGTTCGTTATAGTCAGAAATGAGAAGTGTCGAGGTTAAAACGATGAAATTGAGCAATGTGAAGTAATTATTGTGCACCAAATAGCGATGCATTTAATCCACGAATCATCAGTAGATTTAGAATGACCGTTCTTTTCAGCTGATATGTGCATTATTGGTGTTTTTTCGATAGGATTTCTCAGCGAGGTGAAGATTTTTTCAACATGTCGCTGGCTGAGTTGCACACCTTGTTCATATATTATGATCGGTGATATGACATTTTTAAAAACGGTTTCTATGCAAGATTTGTGTATTCCATTGAAATATATAAACTCTGAAGTTACATATTTTATCAAAAATACGTCCGAAATTGCAAGGAATTGAACATTTAAAAATACAAGAAGGGGGGTACCGGAAGTCCTGTCCACAAGCACCTGTGACAGTTATGGCTATTTCAATCGTTTATGCAATGTTGTCTTAAGCAGAAAGGTTTCCAAACTTGATCTACTATCAATAAACGTAATTAGTGGTGTAAATATTACAATTGCGCATGTTTATCAATACAAATGGCGTCATTTGTATCCATGTACACCATAACAAAATGCAGTGATTTCATTGGATGTTTGATTTATGGTGGATTGCGTAATGGTCTAATGAGCTCAACTTTTATATAGCGACTGATGTCAAGGGTTAGTGCGAGGTAACGAATCAATAACCCTTGACTTGTGAAGATGTGGTCACCGGGGTTACGTTGGGCGCAATAGGGACCACAGTATTACATGCAAATATATATGGAAAATCTTTAGCTATATGGGCCAAGGTGACTCAGATGAGCGATGTGACCCACGGGCCTCTTGTTTATTTTTGTTGTAGATGTGATGTTTTTTGGCTTTTTACCAGCTGATTTAGCAGGTGCCTGATTTCAATGTAAACAAACTCTCACGCCTTGATAAATGGGTAAGTATTTTAGGTATGAAAATGCACATAAGAACAGTACTTCATGGTGTGAAAGTATAACTTCTGAGAAGTGTACTTTAAGGGAGCAGGTTCATGTCAAAGGTGAATGATTTTGATAAAAACATATCGGCAAAATTAATGGAGTGGTGTAAACTGCGTCCTTATTACATCCTAGTTAAAAGGGCAGGTACAATTATTGGCAAAACTGAAGTGTATTTCTCATCCAATGATTTGATAAAATGCTGATCATGTATATCGTTTTTAGATGTCCCCATGCATGCTGTAATATCTATGCACTTTAGGTTTAGACTACTTGTATTTTACAGACATAAAGGAAATCAAATTCATAATAAATAATTCTTGTATATCATCTATACTTACTGAACTTTCCTCTCCCTCATTATATATCAGCTGACTGAACGTTTCTAAACCTATGAAAATAGAATAATTGTACATAAACCTACAGAAATAGGATAATCCTACATAAACCTACAGAAATAGGATAATCCCACATAAACCTACAGAAATAGAATAATCCTACATAAACCTACAGAAATAAAATACTTGTATATAAACCTACAGAAATAGAATAATCCTATATAAACCTACAGAAATAGAATAATCCAATATAAACCTACAGAAATAGAATAATCCTACATAAACCTACAGAAATAGAATAATCCAATATAAACCTACAGAAATAGAATAATCCTACATAAACCTACAGAAATAGAATAATCCAATATAAACCTACAGAAATAGAATAATCCTACATAAACCTACAGAAATAGAATAATCCAATATAAACCTACAGAAATAGAATAATCCTATATAAACCTACAGAAATAGAATAATCCAATATAAACCTACAGAAATAAAATACTTGTATATAAACCTACAGAAATAGAATAATCCTACATAAACCTACAGAAATAGAATAATCCAATATAAACCTACAGAAATAGAATAATCCTACATAAACCTACAGAAATAGAATAATCCAATATAAACCTACAGAAATAGAATAATCCTATATAAACCTACAGAAATAGAATATTAATCGTTCATAAAACGGAGGGACCGGTCTGTGTGATATATTATGGAGGGCCCGGTCTGTGTGATATATTATGGAGGGCCCGGTCTGTGTGATATATTATGGCCAGTCAGTTTAAACCAGTTGCACGCCTTGGTTTGTTTGTTTTACGTCCTGTTGAGAATTTTTCACTCATATTGAGACTTCACCAGCTGTATGTGAAATACCACAAATTTAGACCTACCTAATGCTCAGGTGTTTTTAGCAGTGAGAGTTTTTAATGTGCCAACGTCTGTCGCAACACGGAACCTCCGTTTTTAAGGGGTACCTGTAAAGTGCGAAACGAAACGAAATCTACCGAAACGAAACACAACCCAGCGAAACGAAACGAAACCTACCGAAACGAAACAGATTGTTTGAACGAACTCTTTTAATTATAATAATTTAGAATGATATCTTAGAACCCTGTGAAAGTTACCACATATAAACAAAATTCGCCTCCCCTTTGATGTAGGCTTCCGGCTTGACTGATACAAAGTTTTAAAAGTTGGAAGGGGCCGGTGAGTAAGCACAATATATCCGAAGTTGATTAAATACCATGTTTCGGATCCATAAATTTCAGAACGGAGGGTTACACTCTCAGAGGTCTGGGGAAACACGCTAAACGAGAAGTGGGGTAGCCGACGTTGGATCCGCATTTGGGCATAAATATATGTTTCAGTATTTTTTGCTCTAAAGACAAATCTATTGTGTGTTTGTATGTAGTATATCAAACGGTGGATTCTGAGTATGTCCTCCCGTTCTTTTTGTAATTTCTGCTTCCCTTGTTCATAAGCCTTTTGATTTACAAAATGCTGACCTCCTCCTGATATTATTGCATTAAAAAAATCCGTTTTCCGTCCAGTTTTTAATTTCCCGTCGTAGCAACCCCTCAAATGTATAGAGTTATCTTTAGACTCACTACATATCAATAATAATTTTTAATAACACATGTATATATATATCTCTTACCGAATTGCATTCATATAATATAGTATACTATTTAAGTTTTTCCATTATTGAAAGTACTCGCACCTCAGCAGTTAGAGAGAAAATAAGAGGTTACGAGCTCTTCCTGCTTTCAACTTTCTCAAACCCCAGCTTCTTTAAACAATGTATCTATGCCCAAAGGCGGATCCAACGCCAGCGACTCCACCCCTCATTTAGTGTGCTTCCCCAGACCTCTGAGATTGTAACCATCCGTTCTGAAATTTATGGATCCGAAAATAATTGCACATGGTATTTAATCAGCTTCGGATATTTTGTGCTTACTCACCCCCCCCACCCCCCCCCCCCCCTCTTCCAACTTTAGTCAAGTCGAAAGCCTACATCAAAGGGGAGGCGAATTTTATTTTGTTGTAACTTTCACAGGGGCCTTAGATACCATTTTTAATTATTATAATTAAAAGAGTTCGGTTATACAATATGTTTCGTTTCGTTTCGTTTCGGTGGGTTTCGTTTCATTTCGATGGGTTTCATTTCGTTTCGGTAGATTTCGTTTCGTTTCGCACTTTACAGGTACCCGTTTTTAAGGACATATCCGAAAAACCCGTGATTATCACTTCTAAATACCGAGAGTTTGGCGAAGGAGCAATCGCTAACTATTTTAACGTCTTAGGTTTGACGCAGCCATGGCACGAGCGGAGCTGGAACTCACGACCTCCCGGTTACGAATCGAATGCTTTATCTCTGAGCTATCGCAAATGGTTCCACTTCTTGTTAAATAAACAGTCTTCATGGTGAAAATAATTATAAGTGTATTTAATATTTACCTCATGGTACATGAACAGTACAGGTATATGTAATGTTTACCTTCACGTTCATGAACAGTACAGGTATATTTAATGTTTAATTCCAGGTTCATGAACAATACAGGTATATTTAATGTTTACCTTCAGGTACACGAACAGTAATTGCATTTTAATTGATATTTACCTCGGAGAGCACCCCAAACTGTCGCACATGTGAGACGTGGACTCGTGGACACCGTCAAATTATCTGAAAAAGTTGATATACAGTAGTTTGATATGTGCTTTCATTTCCAATTGATGTCGGCATTGACAGAGTATACAAGATGACGCTATTTACCAGATCGTGACTTTAAGCATGACAATTTTGACTTTGAGAGCTGGCCTTAACATGATTGTATCAGCAACATGACTGTCATACTTAACCTCGGTTCAAAGAGTAATACAATGGCGAAGCTGAAGGGGGAAAGGGGGTTGCAATAATCCTCCATTTAGGTTGAATTATTTAATTATTTTGCCATTTTTTAAATCTCTCTCTCTCTCTCTCTCTCTCTCTCTCTCTCTCTGGTGGAAAAGGTAGAAACGTGGGTCGTGTCACTGTAATTCGTATATAGCTCAAAGGTTTAAGTATCACACTAAGCGAAAAATTAGAGTAAACGTACGTCACTACCCCCTAGGCCTTGGAGCATGAAAATCAGCTACATACATGATTCATCCATATCCGGACTAGGGTATCCTGGACAGGAAGTATCTTCAACAACAACATGCAGTGACGTCACAATCTCTTCCGGTCCCGAGGAATAGGATTTTCGCTCCAAATTGAATATTTTGTGATAGCGATCAAAGGCTGACAATATTATATCACATGACTTCATGGATGATGTAAACTGGAAGCTTGTCAAATCCAGATTAAATCGCTCGCTGTCGTTTACCCATGTTTTTGGTAAAGGCCAAGGTGCTCCGGGAACCGCCCTGTCACCCTGTCAAACAATTCATACTGATAGTTTCGTAACTTCTCTCCACATACGTGTTTACTTACGGGCCCCATGAGCAAATTTCATAAAATGTTATCTATTCGTCATTATTTCCTGCTGAACTTTTAAAAATCTATGTCACAGTGCCGAAGTTGGAAATGTGGCATATAGGAAAGTTGTTGCTTGATCATTGAATAAGAGATTCTCTCTGTCGTATAAAAGTATAACTTCACTAGGTAGACGATGGGAAGATTGACAACGAAATCAGTGAAGGTTTGACGCATGCCGCCATATTGATTCTTACGTCAATACAAACAACCATTGATAAGTAATTACCTGTAGAGGGAGCCGTATAGCTATGTAGGTAAGTTTGGCTTCCAGGACCCAGGGTACCAAGCTGAGGAGGAACCATGTCACACACCGTTCCATCTTGTCGGAGCGACGCCTGGTGGCGAAAATATGTGCTTACCTTTCGTGCGGCCCTAGAGACGCAGGAACGTGCAATGTACCGCACTGTCAGCCGGAAGTTTTTATCAGCTTGCACTGATAAAACTCAGAAAATACTGTTTTATATCTATGTAAATCATTGATTATGAATTCAAAATGCATGTGCTTTAATCACTTCGTCTGATGTAAAATCCTTTCGTTGTTAAACTATTCAGAATAATAGTATTTCAAGATATCCATAGTTGTGCTGATTCTGAAAGATAAGGTGATGGAAGAATAGGATTGTCATCATTTCCATTTTGACGAGTAACATAATTATTTCTAAAATTCAGATGTATGGACCCCACCTCTGGTGTTTCAAGGCGTCCGTGTGTACCCTGTTCTCAATTTAGAATTTTTCATAAGATTGATCGCTGTTCCTTTTTATAGGATTTTATGACATATATCAATACAAAAGACAGAAATTTCATATTTGCATCAGAAAGGTAAAATTCAAATATTTCATTCACGACAAACAACATAAACATGTTTCTGTTAAATCACCAAATTTAAATCCATAAGTATTGATAAACACAAAAGACGAGATTTTAACGTTTACCGAGTCATGTCAAGGCTGACAGAGCAAAGTGAAGATTTAAGCGGGTGGGTTAATGTCAACCGCCCAGTGTTCGAGCTGTCACATATGGTGTAAAATATCCCAATTCTCAACAAGTATTGGATACAAATGGCACCCTGGTAACAGTCACGTGTAACACGGGGAGTACTTTATGTATCAAGAATCAAATTTTCGATTAACACACAAAGCATAATTCCAAATTCCATCCAATATTTCATATGTTCGAATTCATCATTTTCCATTTCAACATTTATCATTCACATAATCTTAACCATTCAGACCGTGCTAACAATTACTTGGTTCCTAGTTCATACCATGATTTGTTGCAAAAACCTTGTCCATTAAATCGTAGAAAATGCATTAAAAGACGATTTCCAGTTCCCTTCACTACATTCGGAATGAATTACGCACGTGTCGGAGGGTAGTGGCGGAATGATTTAGGGAGATATGGACCTCACAGAACCCGTGGACAAGGAATATCTAGAAGCAGCGTAACGCTGAGAGGGTTTGGTTCTGAATCTATCACAGCAATTTCTGATATCAGGAAAAGTCCCCCTCTTTCGTCCTTCCTGCATCTTTTGCCTGATATTACTGGACACAGTGGGGAGATGTGACGTCACCGTGGTGTGTTCCAAAGCATAGGCATACTTGGATCTGTTGACGTGTTGAGTTGGCAGTCCCTCGGATTTGAACTCCGTGTTCCGCTGTATAGGTGTCGACAGTCTGTCCACAAGGTGGTTTATGTCTTTTTTTGGTAGGGCCCGGAAAGCAGGTGCGCGAGGCAGGCTAGAATTCCACCGGGGCCAGAACTGGGACTGGCGGAGCATGAAGCGCTCCTGGGGGTGGATGTGGTGTTCGTCCTTCTTCACTTGAGGGAGTTCCCCTGACACAGTCCGCGTTATGGTTCCCGTGGTGGGGTTTCCGCTGTAGATGTGCTTCAGACTGCTGTCAAGGATGTTACTGTACGTCAAGGAAAAAGCTGCCATGTTTACTACATCCGGATAAAACCATGGAAGGCTGACGAAGGTAAAAAAGGAAGCGTGGCTGTGAGTCAACTTCACAGGGAAAATAATGCACACGGTAGTTTGCTTTGAATGTCATTTACTGAATTTAAAAAGCCAATTTGTCGTTCAACACCTTATATCAACATATATGATCTCAGACTAAAGATAGGTTTGTACCTTTTACAAGAATGGCCGAACATAATGTAAATAAATGAAACAATAAAGCTTTGACCAAGCAGTGCAAATTGAATGATTTAAGATTAGAGTGTTTGTGTGTGCAGTATATAGAATTAATGGTAGGTACACTGGAATTGTACACTAAAAATATCCTTTAATGAAGACAATTGTTCTCTTCTTCAAAACTGCAAAGGATATTCAATATGAGTATATATACATTTGTATATTGTGCACAGTGTCTAATGCGTTTCAGTTTAGGTTTTTATGGGTTATAGTGTATGTATAAATGACAGGCAGTTAGAAAGCCAAGTATCTATTCTAAATTTGGACTTGGAATTCTAGATGTTCTTTAGAAGATATATCATAATAGTATAACTCCTCTTTTTCTATCATTACATAGAGAATATTACATGTCAAATTCCATATCACATGTCAGATCAGCCCGAGTGGTCCCATATCAGCCCGAGTGGTCCCATATCATCCCGAGGTTTGATATGGGGTCCTTGGGTTGGTATTGTATAGTTTATTGGCTTTAAGCCTTACGGCTCATCAGCATAATATATATTAAATTACAGAGTAAAAACAAAAAAGATGTGTACAATATGAAAAGTGGAGTGAATATTAGAGGATGGACATACACGAAGAGAGTTGTAAGTCAAGTTTACATTAAAAAAAACCCAGCATATATGTTAAATGATAGTTTGGCTAGATCATAAGAGTAAAGCACTTTTTTAAAAATTGGGACGGTATGACATATGGTATGGGTTTTGGGATGTAATATTCCGAGAGCTGATTCATACGGTAAAGTAGTTTCATTCATTGGGCACTAATTCTTTATATGTGATTTATACGATTTTGATATATTTATTTAGTATGTGCAACAATTTTTATCACACCCGGTTACGTATTGCCTTCTAAAGGTACACCAAGGAATATTTGATACA
Organism: Ostrea edulis; assembly: GCF_947568905.1. Taxonomy (NCBI): domain Eukaryota; kingdom Metazoa; phylum Mollusca; class Bivalvia; order Ostreida; family Ostreidae; genus Ostrea; species Ostrea edulis. The sequence goes on along the minus strand of NC_079165.1, from coordinate 86,216,199 downwards.
TTACTCTAGTAAAAAATTGATACACTGATTAACTCTGGTAAACACTTTGTTACATTGATTAACTGGAACGGTAGATGTTTGATACATTGGTTAACTATGGTAAACATTTGATGCATTAATTGTTATTGACTATAGTAAAACTCTCATACATTGATTTACTACCAGTAAAAATCGCTAAAATGCATCAAAGATGCGTATGGCCGAGTTGCAGTTTGAAACATTATGCACGCTTGCATTCACGAAGTAAAAACATGCACGTATTTAATATATTTTATAAGTATGAAGCTTTGAATGGCCGCAATAGGTATTTAGTGTGATAATGACCTTGACCTTTGGATTTCAAAAGCAACATGAATCTTGAATGCCATGAGGATTTGAAGTCTGATAAACATGCACCAACAAGTACATGTATAAAAGTTAGATACAAGCTCGAATCTACAGTATATAGTGAAAAAGAGACCTTGACCTTTGGACCTCACAATAAAATAATAGCAACCATCCTCTTTTGGATGTGATTAAAATATGCAAGTCTGACAAAGACGCACCAAGTAGTATGAATGTTAGAGACCGGACAAGCTCAAATTTCTGGCATTTAGTGACAAAGTGACCTTGACCTTTTGACCTCAAAATCAATAGGAACCTTCCTCTTTTGGATGTGATCATGATATGTAAGTCTCACAAGGATTCACCGAAAAGTATGAAAGTTAGAGACCAGACAAGCTAATTGTGGACGTCACCCGCCCTCCCGACTAACCGCCCATCCTTCGCCAATTTAAAAGCCGAGATTTGCTACGAAACTCAGCTAAAAACCTTGATATAAACATTGATTTACCATGGTAAAATCCTTGATACGTTGATTTTTACGATCGAATACGTGATTTCCGGATTGATCTGCATTTTTGCACGCCGGTCTGACCCGTGATACTGTCGTTGATATCGGTCATTGTGACGTCATCTGTATCGCGCTGTGCAGCAAGTATAATTATTATTACATGTATAACATCCCTTCACCTTTGAAATATCTTTATCAAGGAATGCAAACATATGACATATTAGTTTAGAGTCTCGGATTACTGAGATCTCCAGTGATCCGTTTCCTGTGTCATTATCTTGGACCAGATTCCACCGACGATGCCTAGGACTAAATACCAAGAGGATCTGTTTTACCAACTAAACATGACACAATTCTCGCGTAACTACATGTAGAAGAATGTGCAAATCTATTGTGTAACAGTGTTCAATGACAAGCCTTGCCAAACATAGGCTACGTCTTCATCTGAGCTGTCAAAATTTTAATTAAGATATCCCGAGAGATAGATTAAATCAATCGGGGAGGTTAAATGTATGTAACGTGTGATCTAGTCTTTAGAGTTTAATCATGTATTCATTGTCTTTCGGGGTAACATATCGTTCCTCGGCCAAGCGTAAAGTATGTCGTCCAGGTACCTACAGAAATGACCTGATGCTTTTGTGTCTCTGTTGTATTGTGAGGCAGGCAGTTAACGCGCACCTGTTCGAGAGAGATATTCGGATAATTCAGCAGAAGAGTAAGTATCCCTTGGTGTGTGATGGCTTTCCATACTACCCCGCACTACATCAGGGGTAACGATGTCAAATATCTATACAGCGGACCTGGGAATGGAGAGGGAAGAAAAACGGAATTTCATCGTGCACAAAATCCTGGTACAATTGTAGACTTTTTGGAATATTCCAAAAACCGTACGGCCAAACTTCCAGCCGCTCCAGCCTTCAGGGAGTTTTCAAATGATAAAGTAGACAGAGTTGTCTCCCGTGTCCTTGATGACACCCGATTCAAAAGGAAAGGATGTGCACGCAAAATAAGTGATATATTTGATGACCTGACAGTTTCACGTAAACACATGAACGTTCAAGAGATCGACATGAGACTTTTACAACCCACAGTATCTAGCAGCATCCGGAAATCAATGAGACGGAACCGGAAGTCTGCATTTCGACTTCCTGAGATTAGTTGTTCTTGTGAGAGATTTGGAATGCCCATGTCAAAACGATATCATCCTTTATACAGCGGGACTGCCCTCATGACTTTTAACAGTATGTTGACGCTGAGACTCGCCAGTCGCCGGTCAGCAAGGTCCTCCTCTAGCGGAGTAAAATCGGCGACACCGTGTTCCTCGTGCAAGAAACTACAACAGGATCGTTATTCAGAGCCATATTGAAACTTAGATGCGTTGTTAATTAATTAATGTCTTTCAAAGGTAGCTGTCCATGTCTGTCACATGTAATTATATACACACCCGTGATGCTCTCTCCTTTGTTGTTTTTGTACACATGTTTTCATAATTATGCTAACTTTGTATCTGTGATAACACAGAGCAAATAATATGAAAATCCTGTTCAAGCCTATCGATGAATTCATTTTTATGGAATACCCCTCTAGTTGTTGTCACTGTGTATTATATTTTAATTGCAGGTATAGTAGCCAACATTGCTTTTACCACGAATAAATGAATTTTGGTTATTTTATTGACGTCTGAGAACTTAATCATGCATTGAGTTTTATAGATCAATTAATGTAAACCGCTTTGATATAAGACATAACGTAAACAAACATATAAACTTTTATACTGTATTCATTTAATGTCATGCCATCATCGATTACTTCCTAGTACAACGTCTGAGAATTTCTGAAGTCAATCTAAATGTTATCACATCTTACTTCCGCTCTCTACGTTATCACACCACAGATTACTTCCGCTCTCTACGTCTTCACCTTTCAGATTGCTTCCACTTTCCGCGACATCACACTACAGATTACTTCCGTTCTCTACGCCCGAGACATTGCCACCATGGCTTTGGACGTTTGAACGGGCGGCAGTTTCAGTACTCTCCGGCTGTCGGTTCTGTTGTCTTCTGAATTGTTTGAGTCGTTGTTGTCTGTTTTGATTAAGATCACATCTGAATTATCTCCCTTATTCTCTTGCTTTTGAGCACTGTCCTCTTCAGAATCATCCAGAGTGAATTTGTGGAAGTTGTTGACAAGTCCCCTAATTGGAGGAATCACAGTATTTTTGAAAGTCTTACCTCCAGTTTCAAAGTCCAATAATTTACTGGAGGGTTTTGAAGATTCTTCCTTCTCCTTCCAAACGCTGAAGTATTTATCCACTCTACCCGGAAGTTCCTTTGGATCTATGATTTTACCGCGCTCTATACTTTCCAAAAGCGCCCTCTTCACCTTCCGTTGTCGCCGTTTCTTCGGATGATTGTCTGTAATAAACCTTTCAATGTCTCTAGAATATGCGTACAATGGTTTTCCACCATATGAACCGTACAGCCGGGCGGTGCTGCTATTCGCCAAAGTCGTTTTTCTCATTTTTAAGCACTGCTGCAAAACTCGTTGTTGGACGTATTTCCGGCGCCATAGAGTTCCGGCTTTTTCCAACTTGACGTCCATCTCGTTCCTTTCCCTCGACAAACTATCGTTCATGGTCTCCCATCTCGATTTCACCATGTGATTCAGAATACACATAAATTTCCTGTTGCTGTTTTCATGACGCCGGACTTCTCCTAGCCGTCCGGTATCCATCGGGGTGGGTTTTTTTTCAGTCAGTGAGTAATGATACGTGTGGTATGGATGTTAATTAAAAGATGTAAGTTCCTCAGCACTATGAGTACCTGTAATTAACAGAAAGGTGCCGCTTTAATTTTGTTTACCAGGCGGATTTAAATACCCAGCAGTTGTTTACTCATATTTTCGCAAATTAAGAATTAGTGTTCTTAACATTACGTCAGAAGATTAACTATAGTCGGATGTCCCCACCAATTGCTTTGTAATTAAGTCCTTCGGGCATCTGAAGGGCATAGCGTGCTAAATAATCAATGTAATAATTATAAAACAATGTCCTTGGGAGTGATTGAACTTAGGTATAGAATATGATGTTTTGTATTGTATCGATATATCGCTAAACTTACCTCTCATTGATAATTAACTTCATCATGATATAAATGATGTTATTTCATTCTTTTGTGATACTAACTATTGCCTGGTCATTTTAAAATTAAAATTAATGAAATCAATATCACTCCTGAAATATATTTCTGACCAATTTTCTTGTTAATATTTATAACAGGTATATTCATGCAAGAAGTTAAAAATACATATAGTTTCATTAATGGTGTAGACCGGTGGGGATCCGGGTTAGAATAGGTCCTCAGTACTCCTTGCTTGTCGTAAGAGACGACTAAATGGGGCGGTCCTTCGGATGAGACTGCAAAAACCGAAGAGCCGTGTCACAGCAGGTGTGGCATGATAAAGATCCCTCCCTGCTCAAAGGCCATAAGCGCCGAGCATAGGTCTAACTTTTTGCAGTCCTTCAACGGCAATTGTAACGTATCCATATGAGGGAAATATTCTCGAGAGGGACGTTAAACAATATTCAATCATTAATGGTATAACTACTCTTTTTAAAACATTTGAGTGTGAAAACAACCCATAAGCTTTAATTTCTTCTCAATAGTTTTTACACATTTTGAGAATAATGAGATATTACATTGATTGTCTCGAATTTAATTTTATCGTTAATGAATAATTACAGTCTTATTTCACTTACCAAATTTACAGAAAGTAGTTCCACGTGTATAAATGTAACAAGGAAAAGCGCTTTGTAAATAACGGTGGATCAAATCAACCAACTGCCACCCGTATAATTACCCGTCTAATGAACCAGAGCAGGGGCTTGTAATGCGTTGTTGACACGAAAATAAAAACAACTAATGCATCTCGAATTCTTTTTCCAACCTTAAAATGACAAAACACGTTGAAGCATGTATTTAAGTTTCTGCTACAATAAGTTAAGGATTTCTCATCAAATAAAAGGATTATTGCCCGGCGATCTCGGAATTTTGTGTGAATTTGATATTTTAATAACACATAAATTATCTGTTTCCCATTCATAGCCAAAAAATACAAACCATAAATGGCATTTAAACGATCAAAAACTTCTTATATTGAACTGTAAATAGTGTCAGCTCCTGTTTTTCTCCTTTTTGGTTCTCTTCTTACGTAGATTTAAGTATATAGAATCAGAAAATTGTATGCATTGACACAGAATGTAAAGTTTGTCTACACACCTGTCAATATATTCGTGCGTGTCTTTTGTAGGTATAAATAAAATACTTATGTTTCTCAAGTGCGTTGTTTTCCCCCGAACATTTGTTTAATTTGTTAGACAAACTGCTTACAAATTCACAGAATAAACACGTACCCGGCAAAATGTTTCATTTTGTAATTCAGAATATTTATCAATACAATGTATATAGTTTTAATTGGAGTACAACAAACTTCAATATATTTTCAGTTTATGCTCTACATTTTATGAAGTTTTTATTTTCAATTTCTTAAATAGTCTATTTATATTGTAAATGTATTTATACAGAAACTGTCTATTCGATCGTTAGAATATTACTTTGAGGTGAACGAATGAATTTTGTGTCCACTAGAAACATTCCATTAATGTTAAATTCCGACGACTTTTTTAAGAGCCCCGATGCCTCATGACGGTGTTCGCGATTAATCTCCAAAAGATTTTATGGAAGAAAAGAAATAATTCATCTGTATTAAAACTACCTTGGAGTGACCTTATTTATCTTGAAAAGTTTTTAAAGTTAGATTTCTCAAGAAAAGGTTTTTATCCCACTGTTTAGAGATAGTGTCCAGCTCCTCTGAATCCACATTCAGACAATATCTGACAATAAGCGCCCTATAAACTAAATTATTTTAAAAGATTCGCAGTCTTTTGGACAGAAATCAATTCCTGAATGCATTATATCTTTCAATTTTGTAACTGCTTCTAAGTCATCCATGATAAACGGTCTGTAGCGTGAATAGAAAGCCCCGTGTAGGCATTATTAAAAAAAGTTATGTATTGATTTAAAATCTCAGCGAAAAACCAATTATAAAAGCAGACATACATAAAAACTTAATGTCTTGTAGAATGGTTTCCTTCTTCAAGGTGTCCCTTGTTCAACATTAATCCCGCGAAATGCGCCGTCACGATCTGCCTGAAAATCTATACACTTGTTAATGATAATGATGTGGATTTATATAGAAGTATTGTATCAAATGCACCGAATTAGTAAGCTAAAAATATAATTCAATAAGTTTAAATATACAGTTGGTATGCAACACTTTTTGTTTGGTCAATTCTTAAAAAACTTCGTCTGCGATTAATGAAGTTGAACCGTTTTAATGAAACTTACCTGATAAATTGAAGATGTATTCCTCAAGCGAAAATACCCCTCTGAGACTCACAAACCTCCAACCGACAAAATAAAATTGATTCTATCACCCAAATCAAGTCATTCCCTCTTTTATCTATAAATGCGCGATGTCTTTTTGTGGTGTGAAATATTTTTGATTAAATTTCAATTGTGTTTGGGCCCCGTGTTCGCCGGGACGTGCTATAACACCTCTTGGTCGTGTTATTTCAGTCCCGTGTTAATATCAAGGTTCCTCGCGATCTCGTCAATGTATCTAGCTTATATCCATAAAGACACCCGAAGACACCCAACATAATTCGGAGTTGATGAGCAACCCGGAGTTAGAGCTTTTCGTGAAGATTAGCTGGGATTTATAAGCTAGATAATTTACTGTCTGGTACCGGCTAGAACCCCGGAATCAATATCAGTCGGCTGTAGGAGGATTTTTATAAAGTATCCTCGTGTCTTGTCAAGCCGCCTCATGCCACGATTCCTATGGCATTAAGTCATCTTGTCGATTTAGCCGGCTTTTCGATTTACTGCAACGCATTCAAATACATGTACATCTAACTGAAATATTTCTTTCGATCTGTTTTTTTTTTTGATAGCGTTCTTCTTTTGTTCTAGTAATTCATTATTTTAGTTTTACTTTTATCATTTTTTATTAAAAAAAATTTCTTGGTGGGATGGGGTTACATCCGAATATTAGATAGTTGCTCAAAATAGAGCATGTAAAGTTGTGTATGTCTGTTCTCTCTCTCTCTCTACACACACACACACTACACATATACATGTATATATATATATAGTACTTGGCCATAAATGTGTCGTAGTTTCACTATATTTTTCATTGAAAAAACAATATTTATAAAAATTATTGTGGGATCAATTTGTCCCAACTTGAAAATCATGACACCCCCCCCCCCCCCACTTATGCAAAATTCAAAATTGTACAGATTTTCTTTTCCTATGATGCTAAGGAAATTGTGATACATGTACCATGATCATTGAGAATAGTTTATGAAATCATCAATCCTTAAAATACTATAATTTCTTAACTTGTGCCGTAAAATTTCAATTTTGCACTTGACGTACGATTTCACCGCAACACCTTCAGATAGAATTATTTTTGAAATTATGTAAAGAAACTGAAAATAATTCTGTGGTTTTTTTAATGATATCATATCCATAAAAAATGATCTACAAGTAATGCTTCAAAAAAATTTCAAAGGGCATTTTTCAATGAATTATAATTATATAGTGATATAGTAAAAAAATAAAATGATGACTCACCTATGGCCAGGTACTGTGTATATCATATATCTATCAACCATTAGCATTTTCAATAAATAATCATCAAATGTTTTGTACAGTATTCCGTTTAAATTTTGAAAGAGCTTGCGGAACATTTGATGATTATTAATTTCATCAAGATGACGTGTTTTTCTTTCAAATGATTTTTTCTTATAATTCAACTGTACTTTTATAGTCTATATATCTATCCATTTGTCTATCTATATCTTTATCCACATACTTTAATAGCACCAATTGGAATGCATTATCATTGCTATATCCATGACTGATTATGAACAATCTATTCAATGCGTTTTATTTTCTTCTTGGGGCTGGACCAAAATTAAACTTATATTTAATGACTTCTAAAATGACAAGTCACGTCACAGCAAATAGACATTTCATTCAAGGACAGCCTTATGAAAGTTATCAATCATGTGCACCTGCACGATGTTATGGAGAACTACCTTACTACTTACAACTTACATGTATTTTCAATATCGCACGAACTTCTGTTTAAAACTCAAATTAAAATTAAATTGATTTAAAGCTCTACCCGGATTGTTAAAGTTCAACTCCCTGGTTAAATGCGTATTGAACAGGAAGGGTTAAATCGTTTTGCTGTGTGTTGGAAAAATTACTTTTGTTTTTCTATAACTGCTCGAGTGTCTGTCATTTCCACGGAAATGTGAAGATAACGAACAGTGATCATTCTCCTAATACATGTGAATTTAAACTCCTCTTCATTTTAGTTGTTTGTTTGTTTTACGTCCCGTCGAGAAGTTTTCAATCATATTTAGCATTGAGAACTGTAGATAAAGTACTATAAATCTAAAATTATACTTAGTGCTCAGAGCCGTAGCAGCGAGGGTTCTTTATCGTGCCAACGCCTGTCGCGACCTCCGTTTTTAAGGTCATATCCGAAAGACCCATGACTCTCACTTCTAACTACCGACCACTGAGTTACCGCTACAGGTCTTAGGTTTAAGTAAATGATTAACTACAGTGACAGGCGTTTCCATGCATACAATATTTAGTACAATGTATAATTAAATGCGAATTCAAAATAACCGGCCCATTGTACTTATTTGTTGTTGTGATTACTGTACATCAAAGACTTTTATATCGGCGGAATGTATAGACATTATGAGATTTAAGTGTGCAGCACAATGTAGTTAACACAACCAATGCTAGTATTTCTCTCCTGAGATTTAAGTATACAGTACAATATGCCGGGTATAGTTAAAAGTGACTCCCATCTTCTACGCAATCTAGAGAACACCTACCGGTAGTATATATTCTGTCATCTAATATCGCCCCAATCTATTCTAATTGGTAGGATTTATTGTGCTAGTAGCGATCTTCGATGTTTTGGAATGCTCATAAAAAGATAATTTTCAGTTCTGAAAGTTTTAATATCTTGATATAAACGTAATCTAGGAAGCTGATTTACTTTTACTAACCACTCATTCTCATAATATTGAAACAACTTTCTCTAATGTGTTTCAACATTCCTCTTCCGCATGTCCTGCAACTGCAATTATTAGGAACAATTGGTGGAACGTGATCACAAACTGTGCCGACATACGCCTATGTGCAGAGTTATGCGGATTGACAGAAAATGAAATGTTTCTTGTTCTTCTGGGGCGGTATACAATACACGAAACCAATAATCAAACCTTCCGCTTACTGAACTTCAATTTTGTTCCAAGCGCAGCTGCGCATTACCAGAGAGCTCTGGCTCAGTTACAGGTATCGCCTCCCTAGCTGTCAGACACCATGCCGTAATCTGGGCACCTATTCACAAACTATCTTACGACTAAGATCAAAATTTACAAACACTGTAATTTCCTTATTTTTCATCTCTTGTAGACTTTCTTAATATGTAAAGTACATTCATGGTTTATAAAACTTTAATACACACTTATGACATTGTGATCGTATTTGATTATCAGACAGAGTTATTTTTTTCATCTTAGTCGTAGATCTTTTGTGAATAAGGGCCCAGCCCCCTATCCAACACATACTTTAAGGGTAGTGTATATATGTTCATTCTTCTATATTCTTTTTGTTTGTATATATATATGTCTGTTCAAAATGTAATATTCATGCATATGTAATTGTATATTAACTTATATTGCAATATTTCCACATGGAGGAAATAAAAAATGAATGAATGAACCAGTGTCACACAATAGTAACCTATTATATATAATGATTCAAATAATGGCATAATTTGTGACATCCAGTTAGACTTATGAAACTGATTTATGTCCCATGCAATCATGTTTAGTCATTCTGTCGTTTTCATTGAGCGTAGACGCTTCCAAAATCGTATAACATTTAAATAGTGTCTGTGGGAAGGAAGCTTCCACCCGAATTCACCATGTAACAAATCTATGGACACCTAGATAATAATGAAGTACACCATTCAAACCATCTCAATGCTGTGGTAGTTATTGAGACCCCATACTGTTGTACAATAGTCCAAAACTGGAGCTACACAATTTGATAAAGTTTTTTTTTAAGAGTTGAGATTCCTATATGTATGTCTTTGTAAGAACGGATTTTCGAGATCACCCCCCCCCCCCCCCCCCCCCCCCAATGCACGTCAACAAACTTTCGATAAAGTATCAACATTGTATTGGAAATGAAGTTTTTCATGATATATTGCACCAAGGCATCTCTATCCCTGACTGTACTGAAGAGTCTTCTCGTTGAGTCTAATTTGAACATCACTACGGTTTACTTGTTACGAAAATATACCTCTACTGACTTTTCCATATTAATAGATAAATGTCATTTCGTACATCATTGGGATTCAGTATCGAAAATGTATCACCAGCGTACAATAGAATGTATATATGCATGTCTCCTATATGCATGCCCTTTATCAATAGCTTAAACTTCTTTTGCAGGTCCACAGGGGCTACATTTATGGTAGCACAGAGTTCGGGCCCAAACGGGCTTAGCCCTTGTGGCCAGGTCATTAGTGAAAAGAGCAAAATTAGGATTGGTGATAAGGTGTCTCCCTGTACTTAAAAACCAATGTTACAAATGGCAGTGTTTCAATAGACTTTATTTGTGTTGTAGAAATCTCAGTCAATTTCGTTATGCAAGGATGATAGCTTTCAAAGATCACGTTTAACGGTGTCAAAAGTTTGTTCTTGTTTTTGTTTGTAAATAAGTGAGTGTACAAATGTTTCTCTTCTATTCTGCGTGATACAATTGAGAGTAAATATATAGTCTACATAAGAGTGTTCGCGGCGATATCTGTCTTGTTCATCAACTAACAGGTTGTTATCTTCTAGGAAACCTACTGGCCTCTTGTAACAACAAAAATCTGAACTATACAATTTATATTTAGTTGATGAAAAGTGAAATGTGAAGACAACGAACAGTGATCAATCTCATAACTCCTATAAGCAATACAAAATAAAGAGTTGGGCAAACACGGATCCCTGGATATACCAGAGGTGGTATCGGGTTTCTAGGAGGAGTAAGCATCCCCTGTCGACCGTTCACACCCGCTGTAAGCCCTATATCTTGATCAGGTAAACGAAATTATCCGTAGTCAAAATCAGTGTGCCAAGAACGGCCTAACAATCGGTATGAAACACACCAGAGAGCATTTGACCCAATGATGGGCTGTATTGGCAAACGAGATCATTATAACGACCATAGAATTTGCGAAATGCTGACTCTAAACGAGACTGTTGGAACCCCTGCACCATCAACTTGTTTGTCAGTAGCCTGCTTCGATTTAAAAACTGACCATAAGCAAAACAATCTCTTGCGTATCGAATTAGTTGCGAGATATAAACACCATATGTGCAGTTGAGAATGGACTGTTGCTACGTAAATATGGGAAGTTGACGATGGAGAAGCTGAAATCATCCCGTTTGTCATACAGTTGAGTTGTTAGTTTGCCTTTAGTGCTTCCTCGATAATTCAATGGTTGGTTGTATATTTCTTAAGAATCGAGAATCTGCTCGAGAATTTTTCACTCATATGGAGACGTCACCATTGCCGGTGAAGGACTGCAAAATTTAGGCCTTTGCTCGGCGCTTACGGCCCTTGAGCAGGTAGGTATCTTTATCGTGTCACACCCGCTGTGACACGGGGTCTCGTTTTTTTTGTGGTCTCATCCGAAGGAACGCCCCATTTAGTCGCCTCTTACGACAAGCAAGGGGTACTGAGGACCTATTCTAATCTGGATTCAATAGTATTGTTGGATCTCTATCAGAATCTTCAAGATAGGACATATTATGGCTTGATGCCAGTCAGAAGGAATAATGTTAGACTCAAAACTTAACATGAATAAACGATGAATATAACTTTTATAACACAAGCGTATTTCAGCACTTCATACGGAATTTCACCAACACCAGTAGATTTTCTATTTCTAACTTTCATAACTAACTCTTTAACTTCACGAAGTTCCGGGTCTGTTGAGGTAAGGGTTGTGTTCTTTTAGGGGGTCCAGTATCTTGTGTTCCACGATTCTTTAGTGTGTTGAAGAAAGGTTTCGTCGAAATTGTCGTCTACTGTGAGATAATTGTATAGGTTAGAAAAGTCCAAACATTTTGCACATAAATAGATTCACTAGATATTTCTCTGAATTGTGTAACACTGTATTTTTTTTATTCTCTTAGGACCAAGAAATTTCAATTCTTCCCAAAGCTGTTTCGGATTTTTTTTGAAGAGAAGTGTTCAAGATTAATGGCCAGATCCAAGTTGTATTAAGTTTACGTAGAAAGTAGCACATTCACTTGTCGGGTTTTTGCTGAACTTTCTGATATTCTACAAACGATTTCAAAGGACATAGGGGACGTTTCTCAATAATATATTGTTTTTGTCTTGAACATACTTGTCTACACTGAATAGAATAGAATATGATTTATTTCCAAATTAGGGCATACAGCATACATGATTGTTAACATTTCAATGTGCAATGACGATAAAAAGAAAAACAAAACAAGAGTAAAATCTGCACTATTAGTATGAGCAATGTTCATACATGAGACGTTTGAACATGATAATACTTATTTGCATTATATGTACACTGAATGTTTTCAGATGCTAGTAATGCCCGCTGTGTAGTGTTGGGATGTAAATATTTATATCAGAAATCCTGTTGATTAAAAGCGATCACCACACGCAAAGCTAGTGTGAGTCTACCCATTCTTGGATTTATCTACAGTTACTTACAACTGGAATTGGTCCAAGAAATTTAAATCATGCTAGGTGAATTATATCACCATCTGATCAAAGTATCTAAAGCGCTCCGTCTATGCAGGTGTTTTATCTAGAAATGTCTAGACATCGTAGGGAGACAGAGCCTATAGCTTCTAATGAGTGAGAAAAGTTTTATTCTAAATATCTGAATTTCCATTGTTCATATAGCTTATCTCTACAAATTGCAATGCTAGGCATTATTTCCTCATGAACGCGCTGTGCAGTTGTAAACATACAAATCTACTTGATAAATATAGTACGCCTATTTCAACGACTGGGAATTGCGAGAGAAATGAAAGTAGGATGTAAATATAAGAAATAAATATTTAAAGCTCTTAATATCATGCATGGGGCTATTCTGATTGTACCCGATTCTATCATTGTAAAATGTATTTTTAGATCACATGAAACTGTATATTTGATCCATATGTATATACATGTATATGTAGAATAACCAATAGGTTGATATTAAAGTAGTTTAATTATACGTCAATCAAAGGTCAATGATAGGTCAACATACGTCAATCATAGGTCAATCATATGTTACCCATAGGCACGTCATTGATTAATCAAAGGATATTCATAAATCAATTGTAGGTCATGACCATGATGTAATTGTAACTCAACGGTAGGTCAAGTATACACCACAGGTTAGTGATAAGAAAATTAAAGGTCAAACATAAGTCAATTATAGATTAATCATGAGTCAATTATATATTAATCATTGGTCAATTATAAGTCAATCAAGCGTTTCATATATCAAGTTTCATCATAGTAGAATTTTATAAATCCTGTCCTCGACATCTACTTTGGAAAGTATTGACAGATGCGGAATTTATAAGAATGTACGAAAGCCCAGAAGGCTCATTAGACATTCGAATTCCGGGCTTTTGTATAAATGTCATGAATACTTCCTTAATACACTTCAGCTTGAGAAAAGGGCGATAACTCGTAGTGCAAATTTTATTCTCGCATGCATAAATTTCAGTCGTCAAAACATAGACAAATACACTGTAGCATGGAACGCAAATTAAAAGTATTATTGTATGGTGTGAGCATCTTGTATTTCGGCTTAAAATCAGCTGGCAAATTGGCGTCAAACGTAGAAGAAAATCTGACTTGCTCATAAGATATCTTTGGACTAGATGTCTGTCGAGTGGGGAAATGGATAATGTTGGAAGATATGATCGTCCAAACCACCTGCAAAAAGAAGATGGTTGTTTCAGAAGCCAGTAGGAGAGACGTGTTGCGTGGTGTCTACAGAAAAGAAGATGACTGTTTCAGAAGTCCTTAGGAGAGACGTGTTGTGTGGTGTCTACAGAAAAGAAGATGACTGTTTCAGAAGTCATTGGGGGAGACGTGTTGCGTGGTGTCTTCAGAAAAGAAGATGGCTGTTTCAGAAGTCATTGGGAGAGACGTGTTTCGTGGTGTCTACAGAAAAGAAGGTTGATTAACAGTCAACAATCTCTGGTATATTGGTATGGTTTGAATCATTCATCGTGAAAACCAATGTGTTAGAGAATAACCACCGTGTTAGGGGAAACCACCATGTGAGGGAAAAACCACCATTTAACGGGAAAAGCACCTTGTTAGAGGAAACCACTGTGTTACGGGAAAACTACCGTGTTAGGGAAAACCACTTTGTTAGGGACAATCCACTGTTTTACGGGAAAACCGCCATGTTAGGGGAACCCACCGTGTTACGGGAAAAGACCTGTGTTAAGGAAAAACTATCGTTTTATGGGAAAACCACTTTGTTAGGGGAAACCACTGTTTTACGGGAAAACCACCTTGTTAGGGGAAACCACCGTGTTACAGGAAAACCACTGTGTTAGGGAAAACCTATCGTTTTACGGGAAAACCACCTTGTTAGGGGAAATCACCGTGTTACAGGAAAACCACTGTGTTAGGGAAAAACTATCGTTTTACGGGAAAACCACCTTGTTAGGGGAAACCACCGTGTTACAGGAAAACCACTGTGTTAGGGAAAAACTATCGTTTTACGGGAAAACTACAAAGTTAGGGGAACCCACCGTGTTACGGGAAAACACCTTGTTAGAGCAAACCACATTGGTACGGTATAATCACCGTTTTACGGGAAATCACCTTGTTAGAGAAAATCACCGTGTTACGGGAAAACCACCATTTTACGGGAAATCACCTTGTTAGAGAAAACCACCATGGTATGGTAGAACCACCGCTTTACGGGAAATCACTTTGTTAGAGAAAATCACCGTGTTACGGGAAAACCACCGTTTTACGGGAAACCACCTTGTTAGAGAAAACCACCATGGTACGGTAGAACCACCGCTTTACGGGAAATCACCTTGTTAGAGAAAATCACCGTGTTACGGGAAAACCACCGTTTTACGGGAAACCACCTTGTTAGAGAAAACTACCATGGTACGGTAGAACCACCGCTTTACGGGAAATCACCTTGTTAGAGAAAATCACCGTGTTACGGGAAAACCACTGTTTTACGGGAAACCACCTTGTTATGCTTGTATAACATCTGCTTCATTGTATTCCCTCTTCTCCCCGATCATTAACGACGGGTTATTGGTTAAGGTATGGAGTGGTATTAGTTTTTACGGAGTTGGGACCCTGTGCGTGATTAAAGGTAATATAAATGGAGATAAGTGCATGCACACATGTACATGTATATTAGAGAATATTCTCTGGACTTTTCATCATAATGAGCAAGTATAATGAGAAATATCAAGATATTTTATCAACACAACACGACCTAATTTTGATTTCAAAATTTCGTAAAATAATATACATTTATTGCATGATAGTGAGGGAGATATGAAGATTTATTCACCCAAGAAAAATCATATTCCCCGAGGGCAACGCCCGAGGGGAATATGATTTTTCTTGGGTGAATAAATCTTCATATCTCCCGAACATTCATGCAATAAATTGTTCATTATACCGAAACAAAGCAAGACCACAAAATTGCATTTGAGATTGGAGTCCGCTCATCTATACATTGTACATGTATGTACCTGAGATTGCCCTAACGGTAACACCGCGCCTCAACGAATCAGAAGGTACAAACAGCGAAATACAGTGATATGATAACCAGTTTTTGTTTTACCATTCTCCTTCAATGCTGATTTACTTGTTTGTTTTTGTATTAACCAAAACCAGGCGATTTAACTGTGTATCAGAGACCCGCATATTTTGTGCCTTACGAATTATGGAAGTAGAATGACTCGGACTTATTGTGACGTGACAATACATTTCGTCGTCTTTAACGTTAAAATTATGGAAAATGCACGAGGCTGCCCAAGGGGTAAATATGATGTTTGAGAGGGAGATATGAAGTTTTGTTATCCCTGGCATGTGACCGTCTAAACCAATCAGATTACACGTTGCATAGAATTCTCATACTGAGGTATAATAATCAGATTTTGTTCTAACTTGTTCAACTTGGATGAAAATCAAATGTAGTGAAAGTTCATTAATCCTCCTGTACTTGAAATGGTTAGGAACTTTCATTCTTTAAATTCTGAATATTTCATAGTTTTATGACTATCTAGATTTTTTTAATGTAATTTACAGGTCGCGATCAGCGATGGAGAAACTGGCGTTGGTCTAGCCTACTAAGTTGAAAATGCAATTGTTGAACACAGATTTCGACAGAAATTCAAAGGATCTGAGAGAATTGATGGAGGATATGATCGGTCAAGTTAATACTAAGCTCTTAGTCAGGTTTTTGGAAAGAAACAACGGCATGTACATCGTTAGGACTCGCTGTTGTAGCCATGTAGGAGACGATTCGAGACAGTAGGACATATTTAGACAAAGTGCAGGTAGGTTGCTTCTTTTATTTACCTTCCGTGTGTGTAAGAGAAAATAAAAACGAACTGACAGAGTTTTTGTTTACTTGAGAGATTTCTGTTGTAGGATTTTAATGAAGACTCGCACCGGTACCCTGACATGAACATAATTTTTCGAGCCTCGAAACCAGCCTCGCTTATGATCATGCCGAGTCATAGCCGTAATGGCAGTTGCCAGGAAACAGCAAGTTAACTTATCATCATAAAGTAAATAGGCTTATAATTCTGCCTACATTTGTTCGCTTCCTATATCACAGAAATTTATTTTATAAATTTGTCATGCAGAAGATGCAATTTAGGCATAGTTGCAGACGGTATTTAAAAGTGTTTAAAATGAAACAAAAGAACGGTATTTTTAATGTTTCTCCTTAATAAATTGATGAAATTCGTGTTTGTTTACAAAATAAACTCTGTATAAATATCCTGCTGCGTTTGTTTCTGTTATGATGTCATTGCAGTGACGGATCTAGGGTTTACGAAAGGGTGTGTGTGAAAGTCAAGTATTAACCAAAATACTCAGCCATTTTGGGTGCCAGTCTGGAATTTTACTCACACTATTTCTATTATTTAAATTTGTGGCGAAAGGGGGGTCTAAATCCCCACTGCATTACATAAGGAAGAAGCCAGGTGAAAGTACAGGAACAGACTTTTGAAGCGGTGATTGTATTCATACGCAAGAAAGAACTAACCACCACATGACCAACTTCATGTTACACGAAATTGAATCTCAATTTCTTTAGTACTGTCATATAAGAAAGTGCATTGGCAAATGTAAATATATTACCATGAATATGCGTTTGGTGTTTATACAAAATCTGGAAGAGACGAATTTCAAAATAATTATAATATTTCTAAATTTTGAACTTGGTCTTTAATTTTTCTGTAAAACAGGTCACTGGCCCCAGGTGTTATTACCAGAAATGTGAAACTTTTAACAAACGCTTAGAAAAATTCAGTGATGTTCTAAAGATAAGGATTGCACTAAAATGTGTCGGATTATCAAGAACTGTGAAAATATCGCAAGTTCATTCTCTTTGGTGTGGTGTACTTAAGATATTAATCTGATTGAGGCAAAGGAGTTAAAGAGGTGTTCAGGGTTGTTAACTGATCTATCCAAACATTTGTTGCATTAAGTTCTTATGATTTGCTCTATATTTTCTCAGTTCAAACAAACACGTTGAAAACTTTGGTCTAGAATGGTTCCTATTCTTACATTCAGACATGATTTTTGTATTACATAAGTAAGTAAGTAATTTTTATTTAAAGTCGGAACTATATACAGGTAAACAATAAACATGAGCTGAGAGCTAAGAGTTTACATGTAATCGATTTATATTTTCAAGGGTATCCTTAGATAAATGTTCACTAATATTGAAAAAAAAAAATCAAAATAGTAAAAAAAAATTCAATTATTCAAGCAGTTTGAATAAACGTTTTGAGTAAAAAAAAAATTAAGGCTCCGTCGGTCGGTCGGTAATGCACAATTCTCTATCAACAAAAATTGAATCCCCTGAGACTTACTGATTTGAAATTGAAATTTACGTATCGTGTGAAAGTTGAAATCGTTATAATTCACCCTTTGTATGTACCAGATTACAATGCAATAGTTTCGCTTTTTTAAATCACCAGACAAAACACTGAATCAGAAACAGGAGGCGACCCTGTAATTGTTCTGGTCTTGGACGATTGGTATATTGCTGCATTTCGTCACCTTGTATTCATAAAGCATAGACAGAACTTTTGTGTTCAGGAGAGCTACATTTGTTTGTACCAGCAGTACATTGAAAGCAAAATAACTCGTTATCGTCAGTTTAAATCAACAATAGTTGTTTCTTATGTTTTTGAATGCGTCAGAAAGTAAACGAGTTTAACCTTGAATGGACAGGAGTAGAATTTCTTCTTCTTTTTTCTCTCTCTTTTCACAAAAAGATATATCGATACCTCTAACCATTAGTTTCCCCTTCTCTAAATTAGGATCTTTTGTAAAATTCTTATCGCTGCATGACATACAGTCACAAGGCCCATATTCAGTGATTATTTATTGTGTGTGGAAATGCTATTCAATCAATCACCACCCCAACTCCAACCCCTGGTATGCAGGCAAGCAGTGTCAGAGCTAACTGTAAGGGAAGTCAAATAACTTGCACCCCAAAATAGTGTACAATAGCAGATCTTTCCTTTTACTCGTCAGCAAAACTGATACTTATTTACTAATTAATATATCTCGGTACTTATTTACTATTTTTCTCGAAAGCAAAATAACTTGTTATCGTCATGAGCTTCAATTAATTGATTGATTGATGTTTTCCGCCACACTCAACAATTTTTCAGTTATCTGGTGGCACCCAGTTTTTATTGGTGGAAGAAAGAACCCCAGATACCTGTGAAGAAACCACCGACCTTCCGAAAGTAAACTGGGAAACTTTTTCACTTACTGGCGCGAGCGGGATTCGAACCAGCGCCTACAAAGGTGAGAGCCAGTGTGATTTTGAGCGGGATGCTCTAACCACTCGACCACGGAGCCCCCTGAACTTCCGTTGAATAACTTCCTTGTAAAAATGACTTATCAAAGAACAATGAAACACGTATATTATTTAATCATCTTATTCTATTATCTAAATACACAATCTAACTCTGAAAAACTCAATTTCTGTAATTACAAGATTACTCAGAATTTCAATTGATAAATGTGAGAGATCACAACTACAGGTAATAACTTTAAGAATTTTCTTACAGATATGGGGTTGTATAGAAGAAGAATTTAAAAAAAATAGTCAGCTTTTGGCAGTTTTTGTCTAACCTCTAAGGCCACAGGGGTGCAAGAGTCCTGAAATCTACAATATATACAATCCCCGTTGTCACTCTGATGCGTTATACAAAATTTGAATAGCAGTTATCAAGAATAAGTTAAAAATGTTCAGTTGTTAAGGCGCGACGGACGTTGGATGCAATTGTTATAGGTCACCTGAGTGAGTCAGGTGACCTAAAACAGAATGAAAAGTTTATTTTGTATCCATTCGAAATTCTTACATCTACTCGTATACTAGGTGCATTGCTATTGTAATTAATTCATCGCTGTGACGTCACTTCTTTGTTCATTCAGTTTAAAAATATGTCTTTGACCGTCCGATATTAGTGAGCAGTCTGATATTAATTGCAATAGCAGACTGTATCAGTACTGATATCATTCAAAACCAGACTATCTCAGGTACATTAACAAATGAAAATTTAAAGATGATGTTTTAAGTACGATATGCACCATACATTTCTGTATAAAAGCAAAATATCAGCCAAGCAGCACTGTATTCGGCATCAGCCAAGCAGCACTGTATTCGGCATATCTCCAATACTTACTGTATTCTGTTTTTCATTGCGTCGTTGGATGTATGGACACCATCGTCGCTAGCCACACTTACTGAGTGTAGGAGTACCTACACCTACATTAAACAGCTATAGGCGTGGTTTGTTTAATGACGTAGTGTAAACGGAGACAATAGGCGTGGTTTGTTTAATGACGTAGTGTAAACGGAAACAATAGGCGTTGTTTGTTTAATGACGTAGTGTGAACGAAGACAATAAGTGTGGTTTGTTTAATGACGTAGTGTGAAAGAAGACAGTAGGTGTGGTTTGTTTAATGACGTAGTGTAAACGGAGACAATAGGCGTTGTTTGTTTAATGACGTAGTGTGAGCGAAGACAATAGGGGTGGTTTGCGACGATGTATTGACGCGGGACTTGAAAACATGCCTCTACGCAGATATCTAATATCAGAAAGAGTAACCCATGGACAGTGTATTGAAAATTTTAAAAGCCTCCTGTTTTGTTAACGATGAATTTCAATTTCAGTTTGACACTGCATTTAATGACCGATTATATTTTGGTGTTGTTCATAACCCTGTAAAAGAATTTATTGACCCTGACGATTTTAAATCTGTAATACGTATTTATAAGTATTTGCACAGGGAATTCCAATTTATGTTCCTGAAAATACTAATTCTTATCGGTGAATTTCATGCTATTTAATGCTGTAAAGTTTCTTTCTCACCATTTGCTTGCATGCTGCATGGGGAGGCTAGTAAATACAGTGCATATTGAGGGTAAAATTGAAAACCTTTACTTCAATCAAGTTGCATTCAACGTTGAGAATGTTTTTCTCGGGGTGAAAATTTTCAATGTTACCCTCAACTATTTGTTTGATTATGCTAAATGTCATACATTCATGGCGAACGAAGAGCTCGTTCAAATGATTACACATGTGAGTCATATGATTTACACTTCGTCAGCTGAAAAATGATGAAGATTACCCAAAGTGCACGTGCTCTGGAAAAATGTCGCCATCACTGTCGAACTATAGTGTTTCCTTCACCTAAAATTCGTTTTAGGACACTCCATAAATTATGCAAGTTTCTCCTACTTTGGAAAAAAAACCCGACGTATTGCAGTATCACTTGAGCTCTGACCACTACCTATTATACATGTATACGCTTCGAAATATTTCACGTTATGATACATCAAGTTTTTGTCAAATCATTTCCAAATACATGTGAACTTATCGAATCATTATTAAAATGAGTTAAATTAACAAGTAAATTGTCATGGCGTGCTAAGAAAATTAGGTGAGGAAAACACGATAGGTCTGCAGTGACGGCGACATTTTTCCAGAGCACTGTGGGCAATCCTCATCATTTTTTTTTCCAGCTTATGAAGATCAAATCACGAGCCTCCCATGTGTAACCATTAAGGCGAGCTCTTCGCGTTCGCGAGTTATACATGTATCACCCATCGACAAGTTAAGTTTCCCATTGCAAGATACATGTACTATCTCCCCAAAAGATGTGGATTTTACCACCGCAGGAAAACAAATCATTATCATTTCAAACGTTTCTCAGCAGATGAGATTCGAGTATGTCACCATGGAAGTATAAAAATGATTAATATCAGTTTACTAAACTTGTGAACAAAATACAATAATTGTACGATATCTGTCATGCACAACATTGTTTACACCAAACGCCGAATAAAAATTTGAATACAAACTCAACGAAAATGACAATACAGCCACTTGTTGTATTGATGATATTAATCCTAACTTTAACTTTACTTGGCTAACAATGCCGAACATTTAACCAAAGTTCAAATATTAACTTTACCCTTATAAGAACTCTAAGTAACCGACTATAAGTGAAGTACAAATAAAAAACGAATATAAAAGACACTCACAAATTATTACAAAGAATGAAACTCCAAAAGCAACAGGAGGTAGTCACGAATCCATGTCCTTAATTGAATAGACAAACTCTAGTTAAAAACCTCTTTCACAAAGGAAACAGTTATCGTTGACCTGAGAAATCATAAACTGTTGGGTTTCTTTAATTTCTGAATAGTATGCAATGTAAACATTTGTAATAAAGAAATGCTTACTGATCCAGACAAATTACATGTATATTGACTGCTGTTATGATAAACTTTTCGCCTTGGGTTCAATTCATTTGCATTACTCCCAGATTCCCCTCTATCGACAATGTTCAACACGAATTCCTTCATGCAATTGTTCATTCAACAAAAACAAAATTCAGCCTCCTCTTTGATTACAAAAATGTAAGCATTTTTATTGAAGAGACAACTCCCTTGCTGTCGTATTTTGAACAATTCATCAACTTTAACTCAATGATGCTGCTTGTAAAAGTCATATTTTGAGGTATCATACATGTATCAATTGCTTACTAATGTGAGTACTAACTCATCACAATTACAAAAACATCATGATTTTTATAATTAATTAAAAAATTGAGAATTAATTAATGAAACATGATAAATATAAAACCGTGATAGACATAAAACATGATAATTAACATAAAAATTATCTGTTTAACATAAAACATACTGATAATCATAAAATGTAATGACTAGCGTAAACATGATTCAAAGTATTAATATTATTATAAGGAAGGATATTAAAAGACTCCCTTACATATCATTAAGCGAACAAATCATTAGAAAACCATGCTTCACTTTTTTTTCCCCAATTAACTCTGCGGAAAACCTCTGGTGTGTCCAGGGGTCCGTGTTTGCCCAACTATCTATTTTGTATTGCTTGTAGGAGTTATGAGATTGATCACTGTTCGTTATCTTCACCTTGCATGTAATGAAATATAAATCTGAGATACTAATTAAAATCCTCAGTGTTATCCATCATTACCAACAAATTAAAAATCAGGAATTCTCTAGAAGGAATACCTAGTGGTTCCGGATCCAACTATGTGCCTTTTCCGCTCAAAAATGGGGGATGAATGACCCAAAATGACAAACAAGACCATTTCTGTTTTTACAAATTCAATCTATGAGGGTTAGGGTTACATGTACAGTCACCTCTTTAAATCCGCCACCGATTGGAGATTTGCACAAAGGTTATTTTCTTGTCATCAGATAGAAAACTGGATGCTGTCCAGTATACATCTCAGATTTGTCTGAAATTATCATACTTGATAGGGTTATGATATCAAATATTGCGTTTGATTCTGATTACGAATATACTTTTATGTATCAATTGCATATACTGATTTGTGGTGGCACAGATTTATATAGCAAAAATATAAATTAGTTCTTGTAAAACGAATATCTGCCTCTAGTAGATCGCAGTTTCCAAGGTAAAACTTGTGTTATTTGATTTAATACGTAAGAAAACGTTTCGGAAATTATTAACATTGTAAGCAAAAATGAATTGAATGAGCCTTATAATTTTTCGTTTATCGCCTTTTCTCATGTGTTTAAATTTTCAATCAAATCGTTTAGATATAATTTCTCACGTGTCCAATTGTTTTAACGTATACTGATTATTATCATGAGGACAATGTTATTCATAGCAAGACATAACGTAAAGAAGAAAAGACAGCATTTATCATAACACTTTCCTACATCACTCCAGGAAATGACGTCATCATCGGAGTCATTCACAGCGTCCTCTGGTGGTGATTTTTCGGTTACGTTTATGGTGGTTACTTTCGGGGATTTCTTGCAGCAGGATTTCCGTCTAGTGCAGAAAAGTCGTTTCACGATTGTTGGTACCGGTTCTGAATCATCTTTATGATAGACAGCGGAACCAAAAATAGCTGATGTTGTAATTAAAGCTCCTGTAAGGACGTCACCTAAAAGTTTATATGCTAAAAGAGAGACGCTTGGTTCAGAAGCTTCCGGGAGATTTTCCTGGATAATAGTAAGGAAAACCGCTACTGCCAACAGCACGGTGACAGAGAAACCGATTCGTTCTCCAGATTCTTCAGGGAGGATGTAGACCATGACCTGCAGAAAACTCATCAGACAAATCGGCAAAATAAGGCCGGCGATGTAGTAACTGGAACGTCTTTTCATTTGGAGCTGTATATGGAGTTCTTGAAAACCATAGGAGTTAACCATAGTGGAAAGGCTGGTGCTTGTAATGTCCCAAAGATTATTCTGCTCATATTGCATGAGGTCAACCTCAGAGGACCCGGGGGAGAGATTCAGATCCGGTGGGTAGTACCCTGGAATATAGTACCGGATGACGCAGGTTTGAGAATCAAACGGATAATACGTCACGTCGGCGTCACAGGTACTCTCAACGAGAACAGGAGGAAGCCACGAGACAAAACCACTGTCATAAACTCTGACACTCATTGAGTTAGAGCCCAATGGCCTCATGTTGTCAAAACAGTTCAGATTGATGATGTTCGGAACCCAAAGAGTCTCCTGTAGAACCGATGTATCTTGCAGATCACCGCCATACAATGTTTTATCCCATATCAAGCGATTATCTTCCCATGAGAACTTAAAAGCTCCAATAACGGCAAGTTTGCTATCTTCTTCACTAAATTCCTTTAAGCTAATTAACAAAAAGTCCACTGTGATTGACAACGCTTTCGTTCGGTCTGCCCCTGGGCGTATCGCCTTCTGATAGCCCGTAAATAAATCCGTGTGAAGCTGGGTTTCCTGAGCTATGCTGTAACACAAAGCTACAGGCACACAGCACAGAAGAAAAACTACCAGACTATTCATCCTCGAACTCAGACTAAATGGGATTTTGAAATCTTCCACAGAGGGTAGGTGCCTTGTGTTCGCTTTCTGTGTGATTTAAAAATGAATGTATACTTTAGGTACTTATCCTCTTAAAGGAAGAGAAAGGGATTACTTTTAAACCGCTCTTGTGTTTGTCTGTTCTTTATTTTGCATGTCAAAAAGATTAAACAATTGTCATAATTTTTGTCACGTAGAAAGAATCAATTTTTTTTTTTTGGTTTCATTGTACATAGGTGATTTAAGATTTTCCTAAGAATGTTAGAAATTGCAAAACTTGATTTTCTGTACCATGTTCATTACCAATTGTCCCAGCAAAGAAGCTTCTCATCATGACGTATTGAGCTAATTAGCGTTCTTCTACTTTCCTTTGATAACATCAATGTAGTTGACCAATTCTGAGTGTAACACAATGATTATTATTCTTTGTCTTTAAAATCTTTGTTTCTTGGGTTCAATATTTGTCCTAAACATTGGCAAATACTTCAGAAATTATATTCAAAGGGAAAGATAGCTTGACAATGTGTTATTGACCCGGGCTATTTCTTATTCTCACGCTTGACAATGTGTTATTGACCCGGGCTATTTCTTATTCTCACATCAAATGTTCCATACAATGGATATTAATGGTATCTGATATTGAGAAGAGAATAAATGAAGCCGAGCTTTAATTGATTTATAAAGTAATTATCACTGATGAACTTCGTTAGTGGTGATAATTAGATTTCTACAGACTTCGATTTTATCAAAGGACCCTAAATATCACGTCATCACCTTCATTAAGTCACAAATTAGGTCATTCGATATAAAAAAAAAAGATATTGAAAATTTCAAAGGAAACTTTTTATCGGCTCGTTTTAATACATATTTACCAACTTTACATGCCACTGCTAATATTTTTTTCACCATAAATTGCATTGGCAACAACAAAATACCTTTTACTGAAACATGCAAATATTGTGTACTGATTGATAGAGTTCATTAACATTGAAGATGGATATTATCTAATACCTAAAATATACTTGACTAATTTGGGGGGAAATACAACTTTCGAAATATACTTACTTTAATATAGTACCGGACAGCGTGCAAGGTATGCATAAGCCTACCCTTGTGATTCTGAGGGACGTTTATAGAGTATATTGAGCACCAGTTGTATTTTCGTCTATTTTCACTTTAATCCTATATATGGGCAATTTTAAAACTGAGCGAATATTACCTTCATTACTACTTTAAATAGCAAAAACAAGTTTGGGAATCCAGGCCTAAAAAAATTATAGCAAGCGCTAAAGGTAAAACATGAACTTAGTCTAGAGAGAATTAGTCAAAACTAGAAAGAACTGTTTAAGCACACTATAATTGACGTCTCCCCTTCCATTTTCCATGGTTTTTAAAAACATTTTTAGGGATCATCTTTAAAGTGAAAAATTAGGACTTGCGGTACATAACATTCGCCTATATAAATATGAGCTTTAAAAAAGGAACGGTGTTGTGAACATATGATAGTATATTGAACTTGCCAACATACCAAATATCAAAGGCCTATGTCAAAAGTGCAAAAACAATTATGGTCCGGACAAAAACATTCTTCAGAAATTCTATTTTTGACCTTTACATAAAAGATCAAGGTCAAAGGTAATTTTAAAAAATAGCACATGACACACTTTCTTATCATGGTGTACCCACATACCAAACATCAAAGGCATTCCCTTATGTCAAAAGGCAAAAACGTAAAGATCTGGACAACAAAAATGTCCAAAAAATTCTTTTATTTGACCTTTGCATAAAAGGTCAAGGCCAGATGTCATAAAAATGGCACACGAAACTCTCAAGCTTATCATGGTACACCAAATATCAAAAGTCTAGCCCAAGATTCTATTATTTCACCTTTACATAAAAGGTCAACGTCATAGATTATCAAAAATGGCACGTGACACACTGTCATATCGTGTTATTTTCCCTTATTTATGTAGCAATATTCCAGTATCACCTGCATATGGTGTTTACATATCTCAACTGTTTCGATACGAAAGAGCTTGTTCTGCGTATGGTCAGTTTTTAAATCGAAGTAGGCTACTGACAAACAAGTTGATGATGCAGGGGTTCCAACAGTCTCGTTTAAAATCAACATTTCGCAAATTCTATGGTCGTTTTAACGATTTAGTTTGCAATTGCCAATACAATCTATCATTTGGTCAAATGCTGTCTGACGTGTTTCATGCCGATTGTTTGGCCGTTCTTGGCACACTAATTTTGACAACGGATAACTCCGTTTACCTGATCAAGATATAGGACTTACGGCGGGTGTGACCGGTCGACAGAGGATGTTTACTCCTCCTGGACACCTGATTCCACCTTTGGTATGTCCAGGGGTCCATGTGTTTGCTCGATTCTCTATTTTGTATTGACAATGTCTTCGTAGTCTTTGGTTTTCAGTCTCTTGGAATTCCAATGGGCACGAATTGTGTTCTTTTGTTACTGACCTTTTTTCATATTCTTATAAGGCAAAATTTATTGAAAAGCTTCCACATGAGAAGAAAAAATATCTTGGTGTGGACTTCAACTCAACAATTAGATACATATGCACGTATATCGACGACGTTTTATCTATTAAGAATAACCAATTTCATTCATATATCGATTATATATGTCCCAGTGAACTCGAAATTAAATACACCACACAGTCTTCCACATCTGCTTCGAACTTAGATAATTTATTGAACATGGAAGTTAACGGCAAAATAATATCTCACTTATATGACATGCGGGATTACGTCGGCTTCTCCGTCCTCAACTTCCCATATTTATGTAGCAATTTTCCATTATCGCCTGCATATTGTGTTTCTGTCTCTTAACAGATTCAATACACACAAGCTTGTTCTACCGGTCATGGCAGGCGTTGGCACATTAACAAATCCTCACTGCTTCGGCCCTGACCGCAATGCCAATTTCAAAAATTGTGGTACTTCACATACAGCTGATGACTCTTGATATGAGTAAAATATTCTCGATTGGACGTAAAACAAACAAACAACTAAAAACCAAAAGTATTTTCCATTTACATGTAAGTGACAGACAGATGCTCGGACAAGCATTTATAGAAAGAAAAGAAAAAAACCCAGGAATTTCTTACTTGTGTAAATTTGTGGTATTTCACTTCTTCTAAAGTCTACATATGCGTGTGTTTATTTTCTGTATATTTTTCTCTACGGCTCATTCGAGAATTGTCAACTCTGTAGAAACTTTACTAGCTATATATGTGAAGTGCCCAACGTATGCCGGTGTTGAAGCATAGAATCCCCCCCACTCGGAAAAACGGGCCCGGGATAGACACCCCCCCCCCTCCCCAAAAGATGGGCCTGGCATAGAATTTCCCCCTAGGAAGAATTAACCCAATTTTCCCCCCTAGGAAAAACCGCCCCAGTATAGAATTTCCCCCTAAATGACAGTACGCCTTTCCCCCTTCTTACATATTAGATATGTATCCGTTTCCAGTTCTATTACTAGAATTCTCTTGCTTATCTAGACCCAGGAATTCTTATTATTTTTATTTTGAGCAGGGTCTTGTGTATCACAATCAACATCAGGTTTTTTTTTTTAAAAGGAAATTATTCAAATCGTGTAATGGTATATCAAAATTCATTCATACATCTCAAGTCTTTGCTGTTATCTACCAGTATCTAACATCTGAAATAGTGAAGTTGGGAAGAAAAGTTAATGTCTTTTTAATTTAAAATTTCGAATTTAAATAAACGGTTACTTTTATTTATACAGTGCATCTAATTTACTTTTTAGATATTTTAATTGTATATCTTTTAGTCGACTTTTTACGAAAATTCCTTATGATATTGACCATCGTTAAAGTTTTTGGGAAGGATATTGTATTTACTATACGCAATTCAACGTTTTCAGCGTGTAAACCCAACTTCAAAAACTCAACAACAACAAAATCCTTTATTTTATGAATATCGTAATATTAATGAGCGCATATCTATTTCATTAAACTATAACAATTTCACAACGCATATTTGTTTCTTTTTGTAACTTTTTTATATAACATGTACCTCTTTATAGCAATAATAACAAATTTCATTGATTATTATCTTCAGTTGCATGGGTTTGCTTCATTCTATATTTATTCAAAAGCTTCTACATGAAAAGAAAAAGATTCCGGTCGATGAAATCCGGAAACAATGGGGGGGGGGGGGGGGGGGGGGGGGGGGGGGGGGGGAATTCTATACCAGGGCGGTTTTTCCGCCCAAGGGGAAATTCTATACTGACTTTGTACATAGGGGGAAATTATATGCTAGGGCGCTTTTTCCCCCTTTAGGCGAAGATCTATCCTGGGCCCGTTTTTCCGGGGGAAAAGTCTATGCGGGGGGAAAGGCTATGCTACAACACCGGGAAAGCCCCTTTCACACATTCACGGATCAGGAGCCGGTCGACACCAGATGCAAAATTCTAGTGATCCGACGTAATGCCGGTGTCAACACGGTCTTATCACGATGCAGACACGGAAAACGCCGGTTTCTCTACGGATAAGCACGGTAGCTACCCGTACATGTATGTCCCGGGAAAAATTCCCGGTCGGTGCCGGCATGATCACGGAGCGTACGGAAGATCACGGTTTCTGCCGGTCCATCCACGGTTGTTTCATGGAGAAACACGGATTATCACATGTGTTTATCGTGTCTGTCCGTGTAGTTACCGGGAACAATCCGTGTACAAACCGTAGACATCCATGTTCCTCAGCAGAAAAGTTTCGTACACGGATGACCCCGGACTTTACATGGTTACTTCGGTGGCTACACGTACTTCTCGGTTGATACACGGACTTCTCGGTTGATACACGGTGGTACACGGTACCTACACGGATCAATATGAGGATTTTCTTTCGGGATGATCCGGGGTAAAAATTCAACATGTTTAATTTTTTTCACGGTTTGGCTTGGACAAGCCGGATTGTCCCGGAAGACGCAGAATGCATACACGGTTTGTACACGGTGATGGCGGATTGTCACGGACCATCACGGATCGACAATCCGGCGTCTCATCCGTGAATGTGTGAAAGGGGCTGAACTTGGTAAAGCTCATTACCGACGTTAAACGTTTGATGCTCCACGCGGCGCCAAGGTTCCGAGCATGAATACTTTAATACTTAGTACATCTTAGATAAGAATTTAGATATCCAGGGGCGGATCCAGGAATTGTGGTTACGGGGGGCGCAACTTTATGAGGCAGTGGGTCCAGGGGGCGAAGCCCCCGGAAGCTCCTGGGTTTTACAGATTTTATGGGCTTGAAATATTTCTCCTATTTAGTCATTTGTACTATTTTCTATCATTTTAATAAGGTGAAATTAATAAAATGACCCAAATTTTAAGGGATTTTTGGAAAAAATTAAGTTCTCCCAATAAAGTATTTCAAGAAATCAAAAGATTTTGTCATTTATTTCTCCGGGAGTGGAAGAAATTATTGCTTCTTTTATCGTTTAGTACATTTTCCGAAACAAGATACCGCGATTTACCTTAAATTTGAAAATTTAAGGGGGAGGCGCCCCCCTCTAAATCCGCCACTGATATCCGACATTATTTCGAAACCGCCAAACGACTGTATAGAGAATCCACTCTAAACCAAGATATAATTGTGTTCGTGAATTATTTTGGACTTAAAAAAAGACGAAATATGATTGAGATTCCAATTGTTCATACACAAAGCGAATCGTTCTGTGTATACAAAAATAGACGTAAATGTTATAATTCAAATATACATTCTATGTATTCATGTACTGTGATTGGGGATCGATCAGGCACGGGATTCCAATTTAAATCTTCTTTTACTTGTTATTGAATAGAAAACTTCATCCACGATAACAGTGGGTTTAGATTTAAAAGATTTCTGTCACCTTTGCATGCTGTGTATACATGATACGTACATGTAATATTTAAATGTACTTGATATTAAAATAAGTTTCAAATGACAATTTGCAAGAGGTGTTAGAGAGATATGAAAATTAAACCTACGCTTCCAGTCCTAAACTGTGAGGACCTGAAACATTTGTAGATACTGGCCAGATTCCTCGATTTTAAGGGAACGTCGTTGTGGAAGTATCACATGACCAAAAATTTGATTCGTGTGAAAAGAGTATGATAATGCGATGATAGAAAGGAAGAAAGACAAAAAGATTTCGGTGATTCCGGATTCTGCGTATTTCTCTGCTACATACGTGTATCCATGGAAACAGGGCTTAGAAGAAGCCTTCATCCATTATTGAATGAACAATATACATGTAGGAGTCCCATAATTTAAAAACAGTAACAAAAACATTTCACAAAAGTCTTGTAAATCCCAGTGACATTTCTCAAGTAAATCATATGTCTGTGTATTTCGAATTCTTTTTGAATTTGATTGATTGATTGATTGAATATTGTTTAATGCCCCGCTCGTGAGTCTTTCACTCATATGGAAAAGTGAAGGGTGAAGGGCTGCAAAATTTAGGCCTATGCTCGGCGCTTATAACCTTTGAGCAGAGAGGGATCTTTATCGTGCCACACCTGCTGTGACACGGGACCTCGGTTTTTGTGGTCTCATCTGAAGGACCGCCCCATATAGTCGCCTCTTACGACAAGCAAGGAGTACCTAGGACCTATTCTAACCCGGATCCTCACGGGATTTTTTTTATTGAATTTGAAGATTGTGTTTAGGTCATCCGAGTCGTAACATATTGCTATCTGTTGTTGTCCGTCGTCTTGTGTCGGTGGTAAACTTTTGAACATTTTCAATTTGCTTATTCTCTGGAATGGCTAATTCATTTTAAAATTAATTTAGTAAATAGCATTTATGAATGAAGGAAAACAAAAATCGCGTACTTAATGGATCCTGCCTCCCTAGGGCCTGAGGGGTGGGGGCCAAAACCATTAAAATTAATGTCATTTTCGAAACATTGCTGTACTCTTGGGCATCAACAAATCGAACTATTAGCATGATTATAATAAGCAACGAACACTTCATCAAAATTGTTAAATTTGTTACCCCTGGGCGAACACGGACTCCTGGAAAAATTAGAGGTGGAAGGGGGTGTCTAGGAGGTTAAATCATCCACTGTTGACCACGATCCATTATCTTGATGAGGCTAGGTATAAATTGATTTTTAAAAAGACTTCATCAGACACAGATATTGTGTATCGAATCAGTTGAGAGATAAAAGCACCATACACAGGTGATGTAAATATGTGACGTTGACGATGGAGAAGCTGAAGCCATCCCGTTTGTCGTGACGTTGAATACTTAGTTTGCCAGTGACGCCTATGCTCAATAATAGATCAAAATATCAAGGAGATATGGGGAAACGCTGTGGTGTCTTTTATTTCGAGTTCACGGGGATGCAAAAGCGAAGATAAGGAACAGTGATAAATATTACAAATCTTATAGAGAATACAAAATTAAGAGTAGGGCTAACACAGATCCTTAGAAACACCAGAGGTTGCATTAGGTACCCAGGGGGAGTAGGTATCCCCTGTTGATTGATCACATCCAGCCCGTTGTGAACCCTGTACCTTGATCAGAAAAACGGAGTAATCCGTAGTCCAAATCAGTATGTATAGAACTGTCTAACCATTGGTATGACAGACACATATGAGACAGCATTAGACTTGATAGCAGAATGTATTAGATCGTTATAACGACCATTGAATTGATGAAATGTTGACTTTAAACGAGACTGTTGAAACCCAGTAACATCAACTTATTTGCCAGTAACCTGTCTCGATTTAAAAATTTTGTCATTTGCAGAATGTGCTCTCACGTATCGAATAAGTTGATTATTGTTTAACGCCCCTCTCGAGAATTGTTCACTCATATGGAGACGTCACCATTACCGGTAAAGGGCTGCAAAATTTAGGCCTATGCTCGGCTCTAACGGCCTTTAAGCAGGGAAGGGTCTTTATCGTGCCACACCTGCTGTGACACAGGGTCTCGGTTTTTGCGGTCTCATCGGAATGACCGCTCAATTTAGTCGCCTCTTACGACAAGTAAGGGGTACCGAGGGCCTATTCTAACCCGGATCCCCACTGTCCTCAATTTTGTTTTTGTTAAGGGCGTGTGCAAATATGGACCTTTCACCTTAAAACATATCCATTTTAAGTGTATACGTGCATTTGTTGCATGTACATGTAATAACACGTGTAAAGGACGTATATAAACTTAAGGTCAAGTCTTAATTTTCTATATTGAATGAAATAGTTATAAACCTTTTTAAAAAACGTAATGAAACATGAATGTATAAGTCTTTCAATTCGAAAATGTTAGTTTATCTAAATGTTGTTCAAATAATTTTAACAGCTCGAAAAATAAAGACAAATACGTTTTCTATCTCGACTCATACCGCGCTTACCTACATGTACAAGTAGAATTTCTATCTGAATTGTGTTACCCAAGAATAGATTTGTTGAGAAATTTTCTAAATATGTTGATAATATCTTGTGCAACTTCATGAGAGAAAATTACATTTTACTGATCATGCAGTTTTTAACAGGTCTTTATGTAAAGATAGGGTTCTTCCAGATTCATGAGTTAAGATCGATAACTCCTACTTTAGAAATCATTTTTTATTTATTTTTGTGGAAATGTGTTTTGTCAAAATAAAAATGATATGTGATAGGGAATATCACAGAAATTTATTATTCAGTTTTTAATGACACAGAGTTAAACATATACAGGATGAATTTCAAGTGAAGATTTTGAATATTTATATTTATCCGTAGATCGTCAGTCTGATTTGTTTGACTGTTGTATTAGTCCAATATCGCTGTCAGTATGTGAAGCATGCCGTTATGAAAAGTTTTTCGATGTTGAAAACATATTTAAAAAGTTCGTATAATCTCAAAATTCCAATATGTGCAAATGTATTTTATTTTTTTTTAAAAACCTGATATATATCTAATGTTAATAATTATTCTTTTGATCTTGTGAATTTTTTAAACGTACATGTTATTTGTATTTGATTTTATGACAGATTTTTGGAACATCTTCGGTTTAAAATTATGAGATTATGTTTTAACTTTTCTGGACTGCCGTTAGTATGGACGAACTGAGATGTTCACACTTATGAAAGCTTCGACTCACAGGTGAATGAAATAACTATCAAACAGTTTGTTTCAGAATGGGATAGAAATCTTGAGAAAATATCAAAATGTATTAATCTGCATCACTCAAGTCATTTTAAAAGAAATATTCGTCTTTCTAATTTTGATTGATAAAGTGATGAGCTGTAAAATGCGTTTATTCCAAATATGGGACAAGTTGAAGATATCAAAATAATTATGTTTACATGGTCAATCTGATCAAAGTCAGATCTTTGATCCACTCCAATAATATTATGTCACAACATTTGTGCAGCGACATGATATTGGGGTAGCGGATCTAATCAGATTGTTTGGGGGTTAGATAATTTTTTCTGTATAATGAGAAAAGAGACATCTGTACAGACATCTACATAATTCTGCGCAGTGTATCTTCATTACCTGAGTAAAGTTCACTTTCTCTCAAAAGAAATACATCTCTTTACTACTTTGTATCAAACAAATTGTCCTTCACAGCGGAATACCTACACTCCGCGTCATCAGGCTCTGTCGGATCGCCTTAAGTTTTGTGAAGTGGTTTCAAAATGTCAATGAAGAATTTATCCGGTAGAGTATTTCTATCAAATTATGATATTCAATCACTTGTCATACAAGGTAAAAATGTTTTCCTTTTATAAATTGGTTTCAAAATGTCAAGAAAGCTTCTCTCCGGTGCATTTCTTGTATCATATGATATTCAATAGCTTGCAATACGTGTATCAAATATTATTTTCGATAATCAAATTTATCCCTTTAAGATAAATTCAATTATTGAGAATGACGAATTTGACATGCTTGAATATTCTGAAGTGCAATTCAATTTTTCCGGAATTTTGCTGTCCTTTCTTGACACCAGACTTAGTCCATAAATAGTCCTAACGCGAACATACGCTCTCGGCCTTTTCATTTTCATCCTC
The DNA here is from genome assembly GCF_947568905.1 of Ostrea edulis. Classification (NCBI taxonomy): domain Eukaryota; kingdom Metazoa; phylum Mollusca; class Bivalvia; order Ostreida; family Ostreidae; genus Ostrea; species Ostrea edulis. The sequence continues at coordinate 86,181,505 of NC_079165.1, read as the reverse complement.
GGGCAAGTGCAGACGAATTCCTCTCCCACCCCTCCCTTAAATATTATGGTTGGTTTGAAGGTCCAATTCTATAGTTTAATTTGATGAACTCAGTTTTCTGCTGTGAGTTTTCTTTCAATTTCAGAAATCGTCGTGACAGTTGGAGACTGGTGAAGAAATCTATAGACTTGCCTTTGTCAATGTTTCTAACGTGTTGACGCAATTTTGACAGAAAACCATTTGCTGAGGGATACTGTTGTCTCCAGGTCCCCCAGCTCTGATATGGTTTGTTGAATATTTGTGAATGCTATGCTGCCAAAAGCTTACAGGTGGTAAGATCGGCGCACAGAGTATGAACATGCGAGTGGCATGTTAACGGTGAATGTTGTTTCAAATAAAAAGCCATGACAGTTCCGCCAATATGCTTTGAGTATTTTTTCCAGGTCAGAGGTGGTTAAAATAAGTAATCTACCCATTAAGCTGAAATCTGTAGACATCAGCTTTATTCACATGTATTGATTAATTTAAGTTTTAGGAATTTCGAAATAACTTGTACAGCTGTAATACAACTTATACATGGTAAAAGATTGAAACTGTCGAAAACAAAATTGAGGTTTTTAATGGTTTATTTAAATGTCCAAATAAAAATACACAAATATAATGGTCAAACGAGGCGTTTTATTATGTGTAACATCAAATAACATTTAGTTCCGTTTCATGTATAAATTCCCAATACATACATTGAATATATTCAGACTACTTAAAGGGGCATTTCTTGTGATATTGGCAAAAAAAATTGCTCTATATTATATATTTCAAAAATAACATCTGTATTTAATGATTTCAAACACTTCTTAACCTCAAAGCAGACACATGAACTGTTCGTTATCTTCACCTTGCATGAATGTGTAATTTTGGTGATTAAATAATTATTGTCTGGCGAGACAATAATCCTTCCTTATATATTTCTTTACACTAAAAGCCCTTATCTAACGTAGTTTTATTAGGTTTCTCTTGATTTTGTACAAAATAAATGTCTTTATTAGTCTTTAAAATATATTTCTATGCCATTGAGATAGATGTATTTTGAAGAAAAAATGGTTGTCATCATTTTCACAGCTAATGTCTCTTTTAAATCTGACGCGGGTATTGTTGTAGTTGAAAAGAGAGAGAGAGAGAGGGGGGTATGTTACTATATCCCATTGGTAGCGCCTCAATGCCAATACCGAATTATCACGGGGTCTGCGTCAATCTCATAGACGTTGTGTACTCGGATGTCTATTGACAGCTTTATTTAAAACTTGTTTAATTTCAACATTGGGTTCTTTAACTCTCATATCTCTTTTGGGAGTCACGTAAATTCTATTTATGCACTGAATACAAAGGATACAAAATTGAAAATAAGCAGTGGATTTCCTACCCAGGGACCGCCGTGAAAACATTCACACTGATTGAACTTTGATTTTAAAGGAACCCGGCTGTGTTCCCACGTAATTTAATCAAATCATTGGCGATAGAGATTCTTCCGAAAGTACTTGATTAAGAGAGGAAATTAATAGAGACAGACAAATCTTTTTATATGGGGGGAGTCATATTGATGGGGATGGGATGGGTAGGTAATAGACCTGCATGAGTAGATCTTTGAAACTGTAAACTTATGAATAAGGGAACACTTAAAGAAACATAAATACGAGGGCTGTTCGATATGTAATGTGTATTGTACCATAGCATGATAACGCTTTGCATGATTTCGTAGATGATGATATTCTTGAATAGCTCTATTCAATACATTTCCGACAGTATTAACACGAGCCTTCAGTTCCACATAGGTTTAAACTTATAGTCATTTCAATAGAGCCAGACATTGACCACTGTCGTAAAATGGTTGGGAAATGGGTTGAAAATATTAAAGGAATTAGAGCTTATATAAAAGTTCGCACAAAACTCAATCATTCGGTAATGCAGATTTTTACTGAATTGGTGGAAGTTTATGGGTCTGATAATGTACATGTATCTTATGAGACAGTTCGTAGGTGGAGAAAGAAATTTCCGACTGGCACAGAGTCTGTCAAAGATGCAGCAAAATCTGGCCGACCTGTGACTGTAACATACAAGGCAAATGTCTCAAAAGTCAGGGAAATAATTGAAAGTGATGGTAGATACACGATTCGTGACATTGCCAAAGCTGTTGGCATATCGCTATCGCGGATACGTTTCATTTTTAAGCGTATTTTGAAAGTACGAAAGATTTCTGCCAGATGGATAACGCATATATTGACAGATGACCAAAAAAACGGGTACGAGTACAAACCGCTAAGCAAGTGCTCAAAATGTTTCCCAAATTGTTACTGGTGATGAAACATGGGTTCACTATTTTGAACCAGTAAAACAATTGGAAACAAAATATAGCTAACTAAACATGCTAGAAGACCTGTAGTTACCAAAAGAACCATAAGCACAAAGAAGGTTCTTTATTGCATATTCTTCTCATGTGATGGTATAGCCGTACAAATTCCGGTGCCGAAGGGTAAAAGTGTTACATGTCGGTAATACCGAGATGTTATACTAAAAAAGCTCAAGAAATATTATCATAAAAGACGCCCTGTGTCAGGATTTAGGCATGTTCGTCTACTTTATGATATTGCTCCATCACATACATCTGAGCTTGTGAAACAATTTTTGAAGTCGGGGAAGGTTATACCGTCTTGCCACGCCCACCATACTCTACAGATCTTGCCCCATGCGACTTTTTCCTTTTTCCAAAACTTAAAATGTTCTTATCTGGTCGTCGTTACAAATCCCGACAAGCCTTTGGCTCAGCCATCAGTCAGTGCCTCAGAGGTCTACCTAAATCAGCATACCGTGACGCATTTCAGAAATGGATTCAGAGATTGAAATTATGTATTTCAGACAGTGGAGAATACTTTGAAGGGATGTAATATTCATTTCAGTATTTGAGTCGAATGCTTTTGAGATATACATTACATATCGAACAGTCCTTGTATCTTGATACTGGCGGTCTAGTTGCGCATAACATGATACTGTTCTCTAGTGTTTGGTTGGCTCACTCGAAAATTTGGTTCAACACAAATTTACGATATCTATCAACAATCCTTATGAAATATTAGCACCCCACACAGGGAGGTTAAAGGGGATATGAGCAAGGAAATCTCAAAAGTAAGAAAGTGTTCTCCCTGTATTGGGCTCCGTATTGTATTGTTTATTGACCAAGAACCATACCGTTCATAGGTATAAAGTATATACAACAACTTATACAATGAATTAGTAACAAAACATAATATATCATACTGATGGACAGGATAGGTACTGAGTATAATCTTATAATAATTGAGATCTAAGAGATGAACATTTATATAGGTATTTACCAAGTTTACATAATTCCGTAATATTTAAGTTGATAATAGTTGGATAAGCTTGAAAGTGGAGGGGTGTTTATAATAATATTTCTTTAAATATTGTTTTCTACAATGTGTATATGTGAGGATAATCGTGAATAAGTAAAAAAAAAAAAAAAAAGTTTCAGCACTTTAACTGGTGAGATCCGTCAATGAGTGGAAAAGCATCATATAGAAAATCAAGCACCATACAAAGAAAATAAGCATATTTGTTATTTATCTTCAGGGGTAGCTTGGCTTTAGCAATTAAAAACCACGAAATTGATTATATGGCGAATGGCCGTGTTATTTGAAAAAACAACCCGTTATTTGTTATTTTTTGAAAATGTGTAGTTTGCTCCCAACCATTTAATTTTAGTAATTACAAAGGGTTGAATTGTTATACCGAAAACTGTTTCTGTTCTCTGCAACTTCAAATAAGAAACAAACTAATTATTATTACACGGCAGGCACGTACATAAAAAGGTACTTTAAATGAACACCTACTTCACTGAATTGTAAAACTTTTTGTATCAACATTAAGACGAGGAATGCACTCATAACAAGGGACACTAAATACTGATATGTCGAAATCTTTAAATGGACAAGAAGAACCGAACATCTGACATTAATCGAGAGTTTCAATTTACCAAATTGCCCCATTGTGGATTAAAACCCTGTAGTAAAATTATAAACCTCTATCGGTAGATAGTGCAGACTTCAAAATGAGGGGCTTGTTGGTCGTTTTATGTTTTTTCTGGTGTGTGGACGGATATACCATCCAAGACCAGACACAGCTTCACACAAACCTCACCACGGGGTATGACCGAAGGGTAAGGCCAGGAATCGACAGAACGACCCCCCTGCAAATCGATATCAAATTCTATCTGACGAGTTTGAAGGAATTCTCGGAAGGACTAAGTAAAATTGGTATTGTGGGATCACTTAGTCTTGAATGGACAGATTCCCGACTCGCATGGAACCCTACCAACTATGGTGGAGACCTGTACGATACAACACTCTTTATATCTGATATTTGGGTACCTTTTCTGGTATTGATGAATCCATTCGATAAAGTTCGCAAAGTGCTTTTAAATGGAATGTCTTGCAAAGTATATGATTACGGAAAAGTCAACTGCCTACCACCTGATCTTTATGAAGCCACTTGTGATGCTGACGTCACTTATTACCCGTTTGATTCGCAGACGTGCACATTAAAATTTTACGTTCCCGCTCTAAGCCCATCAGATATTATTCTGAGACCAAATTCCTCTACATTTGACACGTTGTTGTACGAGGAGAATGGATTGTGGTCTATCAAAAGCACCCGTCTATATTACCATGTTAACCTGTACAATTTCGAGGAACTTCGATTGGAAATCAACATGAAGCGAAGGACCGCATATTACATCACTGGATTACTTTTACCAATTGCTTTAATGAATTTTCTTCAGATTTTAGTGTTTGCCTTACCTGTGGAGTCCGGAGAGAGGATGGGATTTTCTATCACCGTTTTACTGGCTGTCGCTGTTTTCCTCACAATAATACAAGACAAGCTACCCGAGGCATCAGAACCGAATGTATCGTGCTTAACCTACAAACTTTTGGTTGACATGTTGCTTGGTTGTGCTATGGTGATAGCCGTGGTATTTGGGATGAATTTCTACCATAAAACAGACGACAAGGAAATTCCCGCCGGACTGAAGAGTTTTACACGCGGCGTGATGATGTGTCGTAAACGTAAAATATCTACAGCGTCAATAGAAAAGTATGGAGATACGGAGAAAACTCCAGTAGAATGTGTTAACGATTATGCAAACAGTGACGTCACAAGTAACGTCACTTGGAACGATGTCGGATTAGCTTTCGACAAGTTGTGTATAATACTTTTCCTTGTTTTACTGATTTCTAGTAACTTTATATACCTTGCAACTATGGGAATAATGAGTTCATGACGACTTGACTAACCATAATCTAAAATCGTTCGATGTCATCAATACTCCAACACACTCACAAATAACTGTCCAGCGTACTTATTTGTTAGTTTCAGAATCGAATCGAATCCTTATCACCTGAAAGTTTTATGACTGTGCATGTATATATACAATTTGTAATATGTTTTATGGTATATAATCGGTTAAAGAGCTTTTTAGCTCAAGTTATTTGTTTATTGTAAATAGTTCCGATTTTGAATAAAAATTACTTCCTTGCATTTTTACATTGATCAATCTCATAACTCTTATAAGCAATACAAAATAGAGAGTTGGGCAAACACGGATCCCTGGATATACTAGAGGTGGGATCATATGTCTGAGAGAAGTAATGGTTCCCTGTCACACCCGTCGTGAGCTTGATTAGGTAAACGGAGTTATCCTTAGACAAAATCAGTGTGCCAAGAACGGCCAAACAATCGGTATGAAACACGTCAGACAGCATTTGACCCATTGATACGTTGTATGACAATCTAGATTCTTATAACGACCATATAATTTACGAAATCCTGACTTTGAATGACTGTTGAAATCCCTGCATTATCAACTTATTTGTCGGTAGCCTGTCCCGATTTAAAAAAAACTTATCATAAGCCGAAGAAGATTTTGCGTATCGAATCAGTTGAGAGATATGAATACCATATGCAGGAGATAATGGAATATTGCTACATAAATATGAGAAGTTGACGATGAAGAAGCTGAAATCCCACCTTTTATCATAAAGTCGAGTTGCTAGTTTGCCGTTAATATCTATTTTCAATAAAATTCCTTAATATGAAACTGCCGTGGGCGACTCTGGTTTCTTTAATATCGAGTTCACATGTATATATCGAATCGACATATGAATGAAAATTATTATCAATAGATAAAACGTTGTCGATATATCTTAATGCCTTGATTTAAAAACTTATCATATGCAGAACAAGCTCTTGCGTATCGAATCAGTTTAGAGGTACTCATATAAACACCATATGCAGGTGATAATGGGATATTACATAATACATATCGGATGTTGACAATGGAGAAGTTGAAATCCCGTTTATCATACAGTTGAGTTGTTAGTTTGCCGTTAATATATATTTTCAATAAAATATCTAAGTATGAAGCAGAAGTGAACGACTCCGTGGTATCTTTAATTTCGAGCTTTTTTCTCGAATTTTTAAAGTTCGAATTTTTACATTAAAGATATATACATTTTTAATTGTTTGCGTTAAATTTTTATACATATATCACTACTACCAGTATGTTATTTAATGAAATAAAATGAAACGTAAACCTTAGTTAAATTTGCATACAAAGAAACTATTCTGAAAATGCCACGCGTGTTTTGACACCCTTTCTTTCCGGAAAGAGCTGACAGATGAGCACGTGACTTTCTCGTTAGGATACTGTCTGCTATGTTTCCACAACTTCTTGCATAATATTGATTGTTTCGTACATTACCAAACTTGAATTTAGTTCCTATACATGTGAAATATATAGAATTTGTGGATATACAAATACAAACTGTCGTTAGGTTGAATGCTTTCTGACGTGTTTCATACCAATTATTGGGCCAAACATTACATAATGATTTTTGACTACATATTGCCCCGTTTACCTGATCTGACAAGATAGGAGCATCACGGCGGGTGTGACTGGTCAACAGAGGATGTTTAATCCTCCTGGGCACTTGATCCTACTTCTGATGTGTCCAGGGGTTCTTGACTGTCCTACTCTCAATATTTTGTATTCTTTATAGGATTTGTGAAATTGATCACTGTTCGTTATGTTTACTTTTCATGTACTCCATTGTAAAACTTACCGACGTCATTGTTTTCGTTCTGACCTCGTGGAGAGTAGGCGCGTGCAATACATACATTCTACAAATAAGGTTAACCGAAAATAGCCAAGAGGTTTAATCAAGAATGAAATTTAATTTCGGTGTATAGCCTTTAGTGTAGAGTGAAATTAGATTTAGTTTACATTACTTAATTAGTTATACACCGCTGCTATAGATACATTAACCATGTTAGTTTGATAGCAATTAAATTTTGTTTATTGGTACCTTTAAAGATACCTGTAACTAAATATCGTCCTAGACAGCTCAACGTCGGGCTTTGTCGAATCACCTTGTAATTCTGTAAATTGATTTCCAATACCAGCCAACTCAACATCATAAATAGAGGTGTCGGTTATGATACAGTATTGAATTACCTATCATACAAGGTGGTGTTATACAGGACTACCTTGCAGATATTTCACGATCACTGGATTTCAGTTATGCATTCTGATGTCTATTGATAACCTTATTAAAATCTCGTTACATTTCAACACTGGGTTCTTTAACCTTTGTTGTGTTTTGCGTATCACTTTTGATTCATATTGGATAAAACGAAGCCGTGATTTCCTCACATGACTGGCAATGGACAGCGGATTTCCTACTTCGGAACAGTGAAAGCTCGTTTAATATAGTCGCTGTGTTTGAAAATGGATTTCTTTTTAAATAAATAAATATTTTCCCGCGTGAATCAGTCACTAAATCTTTGTAGAGTCGGACTGTTTCCAAAAGAATACTGTACATGTAAAAGATTTAACACTGATAGAAAATTGAAAGGGACAGGCAGTTTTTATTTTGTTTATATTCCCATGGATGACAAATACTATTTTACTAAAATACTCAGTATTTACAGTGGAAAACGTCCTCTATCAATAACAAGATATAGGGCATTTACTTAAGAGACATCATATGTTAATGTAAAATACATCGAAATTCTAAATTGGCCGAGGAGAGTCAAACGAAACTTTTGTCATGCTTTAAAGCTCCCTTCCAGTCGGATGTATCTAAATATACACGATAAACAAATCTATTTAAAAAACATGATGTTTCTGAGATATCCACAGCAACTGGAAGATACCACAATACAAACATGAGAGGCTTGTTGGTCGTTTTATGTTATTTCTGCTGTGTGAACGGATATACCATACAGGATCAGACACAGCTTCACACAAACCTTACCACGGGGTACGACCGAAGGGTAAGGCCAGGAATCGACAGAACGACCCCCCTGCAAATCGATATCAAATTCTATCTGACGAGTTTGAAGGAATTCTCGGAAGGACTAAGTAAAATTGGTATTGTGGGATCACTTAGTCTTGAATGGACAGATTCCCGACTCGCATGGAACCCTACCAACTATGGTGGAGACCTGTACGATACAACACTCTTTATATCTGATATTTGGGTACCTTTTCTGGTTTTGATGAATCCATACGATAAATTTAGAAAGGTACTATTAGATGGAATGTCTTGCGAAGTATCCTCTAAAGGAGAAGTTTCATGTTCATCTCCTGACCTTTATGAAGCCACTTGTGATGCTGACGTTACTTATTACCCGTTTGATTCGCAGACGTGCACATTGAAATTTTATGTTCCCGCTCTAAACCCGTCAGATATTATTCTTAGGCCAAAATCTTCTACATTTGACATGTTGTTGTACGAGGAGAATGGATTGTGGTCTATCACAAGCACTCGTCTATATTATCACGTCAACGTGTATCATTTTGAGGAACTTCAACTGGAAATCAACATGAAGCGAAGGACCGCGTATTACATCGCCGGGTTAATTCTACCTATCTGTTTCATGAACTTTCTTCAGATTTTAGTGTTCGCCTTGCCCGTGGAGTCCGGAGAGAGAATGGGATTTTCTATCACCGTTTTACTGGCTGTCGCTGTTTTTCTCACAATAATACAAGACAAGCTACCCGAGGCATCAGAACCGAATGTATCGTATTTAACTTACAAACTTTTGGTCGACATGTTACTTGGTTGTGCTATGATGATAGCCGTGGTATTTGGGATGAATTTCTACCATAAAACAGACGACAAGGAGATTCCCGCCAGATTGAAGAGTTTTACACGCGGCGTGATGATGTGTCGTAAACGTAAAATATCTACAGTTTCAATAGAAAAGTATGGGGATACGGGGAAATCTGCAGTAGAATGTGTAAACGATGACGCGGGCAGTGACGTCACATGGACTGTCACTTGGAACGATGTCGGGTTAGCTTTCGACAGATTGTTTTTATTTTTTTTCCTTGTTTTATTGGTTTCAAATAATTTACTATATCTTGTGATGATGGCAGTCATCGGTTCATGATAATTTGAGTGGAACTTCGACCATTTTTAAAAGCTGCTTTTCTATATGAAGTTATTTGTCCAACAGAGACATTTTTTATGTATCCTTAAATCTTTTCTCATCTCAAAAATTGTGATCAATGCTTTACATTTATATGGTAATATATGCAAATTAGCATTCAAATGAATTGATGAAAACTAAGTAGGTTTGTTTGTTGTATTATTTTTTTTTTTTTTTTTTTTTTTAATTTTTTTTTTTTTTGCTCTACGTCTGGCAATAATTTTTTCACTCATATTGAGACGACACCTGATGTAGGTGAAGTACCAGAAATTTAGTATCAAGGTCTGGTGGTAGCAGCGTGGGCTCTTTAACGTGCCAGCGCTTGCCGGGACACGGGGCACCCCCACCGTTGTTAAGGTCATATCCGAAATACCTGTGATTCTCACTTCTAAATGCTGAGCGCTTGACGAAGGAACAATCACTTCCTAGGTTTATGTAGAAGCAGGTTAAAATCAAAAGTTAATGCAGCTATCTCTTGTTCGTGAAAGATTTTATGCACCTATCTTGCTCTTGTAGGATTTTAGGCACCTATATCCTGTTCGTGTAGGATTCTATGCACCTACCTCTTGTCCGTGAAGGATTTTATGCACCTATCTGTTGTTCGTGTAGGATTATAGGCACCTATCTGTTGTTCGTGTAGGATGTAGTTTTGTGGGTATATTTGTGTTAGGGAAATAATGGTTTTACATTCCACAATTTAGATTTGAATAGAATTCATAAAACTTAAACTTGGATCCCATTTTTGAAAAACTCTTCAGACTAAAACATCTGCACATGCAATTAGTTTGATCCAATTTAGGATATGAGTTCATGATATTCTAACTGGAATGATATTGTGCAAGAACGAAGACAATACACATACATGTATATAGCCTTTTGAGAATGTCAATCCCTAGTGAATATAGTCCTAGCATGAAATGAAAGATCACTATATTTTCATGCGAGGTCCATTTGGAGGTTTATTGAACATGGACATTAACGGAACACTAACAACTCAAATTTTAAACAAACAGCTTTTTATTGTCAACTTCCAATGTTTTTAGCAATATTCCATTCATCAACTTCATATGGTATTTACCGGTATGTCTCACAGTTGGTTGGATGCGCGAGAGCTTGTTATGTATTTAATAATCGAGATAGGCAACTAACAAATAAGTTCGTAAGGCATCAACAGTCTCTTTCAAAGTCAGCATTTCTTAAATTATATGGTCGTTATTATAACGATCTAATTTGCACGAAAGCCCATTCGAGATTCAAAATCTGAATGTCGAAAGGGCCTTCTGGGCTTTCGTAAATTTCAGTTACAACATGCCATTATGGCGAAGGCTGTCAGACGTATTCCATACCAATTGCCAGGCCGTGTTTTACAAACTGATTTTAATTACATATTATTCCGTTTACCTGATCAAAATATGGGGCTCATGGCAAGTGTGACCGGTCGATAGGGTATGTTTACTCTCCCTAAACACTTGATCCCACCTCTGGTGTGTCCAGGGGTCCGTGTTTGCTCTATTATTACTTAGTTATTCTTCATGATAGTTTTTTTTAGATTGGTCACTGTTCGTAATCTTCACATTTTTATTGTACTGAATCAAAAGACTATAATTGACTAGTATGATATAATTGACTCACATGATGATATAATTGACTCACATGATGATATAATTGACTCACTTGATGATATAATTGACTCACTTGATGATATAATTGACTCACATGATGATATAATTGACTCACTTGATGATATAATTGACTCACATGATGATATAATTGACTAATATGGTATAATTGACTCACATGATGATATAATTGACTAGTGGACTTTTGCGAGAAGGGCTGACTTTCACAATCAACGTAAACCTGCGTATGGTATGGAAGCACAATATCGTTAAATATATGTAATATCGACTTGTTAGCATTTATACAGGGAACTTCTACTGCCTCGCTCTTCAGCTGGCTTTTTTTTTTTTTTTTTTGGTGATTTCTCTTGATCACGCAAAAGCAAAGGCGAGCGTGTTCAAACCACTGCACGTTACAAAATCATGGCAGGGTAGTGACTGATGTGTGGTGGGAGACCTACTTCCGATAGAGTATTTCTGGGACTTTGTGTTCATGTACGGACGGGGTTTCGTCCGGGGACAACGGTGGTTATCATCGTGAAGGGCGGATGTCTTTGCCGAAGAGGTGCCAAACAATCGGAGAAGATCCATGCTAAGCTTTGGAACGAAGCTTTCCTGAGCGTAGGAAGTGTAGCGAACAGTTTGTAAGGAATTTCTACTACTTCGCTAGAGAGCCACATGTAGCGTTTCTAGTGATATTGTAGTATTTCTCTAAGCAACGGTGAGCGTGTTCAGATCACTGTACGTTACAATATTATTATAGTACGCCTGTTAGGTTTTAAACCGCCTGAACTTCTTTCATTTATCTGACAATTATCAAAAAATAAAAACAATTCATTTCATTTTTGCATGCATACATACATTACAGGTGTAAAATCCTAACTCGCACAGATAAATTGATTCATGTTCAAACTTTACAAAAGTCATCGCAACATGATAAATTAAATGTACATGTAAGTTTATTATGCACGAGCTTTGCGTTTTCTTTTATCATAAAAATGTATGAAGTCGTTATACAGGTTTATTTAATCACAACACAGTGCATGCTAAGCGTACCGACAATTCGTAATTACAGGTGCCTAGGAGGAGTAAGCATCCCCTATCGACCGGTCACACCCGCCGTGAGCCCTGTGAGGTTATAAGGAAGATGCTTTAACTTTGATCAATTTTTGCTCCATCCTTAAGGCTCCGAGGTTGCAGGATTTATTTGAATATTGTTGAACGTCCCTCTCGAGAATATTTCACTCATATAGAGACGTCACCACTGCCGGTGAAGGACTTCAAAATTTAGGCCTATGCTCGGCGCTTATGGGATTTCAGCAGGAGGGATCTTTATCATGCCACACCTGCTGTTTTTGCGGTATCATCCGAAGGACCTCCCTATTTAGTCGCCTTCTACGACAAGCAAGGGGTACTGAGGACCTATTCTAACCCGGATCCCCACGGGAGCGGGGGTGCAGGAGGAATCTATGGCGAAATTAGGTCACATAGACTTTACTGTTCCAGAAACAGTACGAGTATGGAGATGAACCGGGACAACTCGGTACTCTTTGGACAACTAACATTTCTGTACAATGCATCGGTTCATCACTTATTCATGTATGTACAGATATGTCATGAAAAGGTTTCCGAATATTATGGTTGTGTCAAAGTCAGCCGTTGACTGTAAAAAATCAGCCCTTCTCGCAAAAGTCCAGTATGATGATATAACTGACTAGCGTGATGATATAGTTGATTAGCATGTTGTCAAGGTTGACCAACATGTTGATACACCTAGCAGTTTTAAACCATCGGCTATTGTTTTGGCAATTGACAAACATATTGATATACCGAAGTAAGGTGTTGGCATCATTGATTAGCATATTGATACAATATACAATTGATTATATAATGATTAACATCTCGACATAATTAATTTGAGGGGCATATCATTATTTATTGAGGGTCATATCATTGTTTATTTTTATAACTGACTAGCATTGTCCTGTCATATGTTTGAATCCACTTGCGAAACATTCTCTTTCTATACGAATTACATATGTACGAGTTAATTATATAAGAGAGGATGGAACTCTTTTGTATTTTGAGTTAACGCACGTTTTTTCTTCGCGCCAGCAATGTTTAGAGCATTCTGTGTATTCATCTTTTCTTTTTGGTTCGCCACGGTGTAAGTATTTACATTTATTTGTAAATCATTTGTACTTATCGTGCTGATATATTTGTATTTTCAATTATGATCTATTGTTTACATTTGCACATTATTGCAGATCGAATTGAGTTGTGTCAATCATACGCATGCAACATGTGTTTAGTCAAGAGTCAGCTTAATTATCTTTAAGTCATAAGTAATTGATGGTATTGTTGCAATACATACTTGATTCTTGTAAATATTACTGATTTATTCAATTCCTACATTCTACGGTTCACCATTAGTGTCATAGTTGTATCAGCATAAGTTACCTTCTGCTATGTGTGTCATTCATCTCAATATTTGATACTGAATTAATTAGATATCAGATGACTTTATATTTCATTTGGAGGATACCATGCATGTATTGGCATGTTATATACATTGTATATTGATGTGTGTCATGATTGTGAACTTATGATTGTTTTGTTTTGTTTGTAGCCTTTTACCACTTTCACTTTCACTTGCACCTGTTCAACATTAAAAGGAGGGTAGCTATCTGCAGACTTCATCTTGTCTATGGCAGAATAAGCATACTGACATAATTAGTTTGAGGGTCAACAAACATGCATTTTAATAGCTAATTCTCGTGTTTATGTATCATCAATTGACATGTTGACGGAGATAAAATGCAAGTGAACTTTCCATTTTCTATTCAGTGCGCTGGAAATGAGTTTAATTTTATACAAATCTCATTCGTAATTTTTTTTTTCCTGTGATTTCACACCTCTGAATAAAATATGCATCACAAAACAAGCTATCCTCTCTGACTATTGGAATATAAAGTACGCTATCCTCTCTCTGTCTATTGGAACATAAAGTAAGCTACTCTCTCTGTCTATTGGAATATAAAGTAAGTTACTCTCTCTGTCTTTTGGAATATAAAGCTATTCTCTCTGTTTATTACAAATGAGTCAGGAAAATACAAAGTACGCTATTCTCTCTCTGTCTATTGGAATATAAAGTACGATATCATCTCTCTATCTACTTGAATATTGGGATATAAAGTAAGCTATTATCTCTGTCTATTGGAATATAAAGTACGATATTCTCTCTCTCTCTCTCTCTCTCTCTCTCTCTCTCTCTCTCTCTCTCTCTCTCTCTATTGGAATATAAAGTAAGATATCCTCTCTCTGTCTATTGCAATGTAAAGTCAGCTATCCTCTCTGTCAACTGGAATATAAAGTCAGCTATTCTCTCTCTGTCTATTGGAATATAAAGTCAGCTATCCTCCCTGTCTATTGGAATATAAAGTAAGCTATTTTCTCTGTCTATTGGAATATTAAGTACGCTATCTTCTCTCTGTCTATTGGAATATAACGTACGCTATCTTCTCTCTGTCTATTGGAATATAACGTACGCTATCTTCTCTCTGTCTATTGGAATATAACGTACGCTATCTTCTCTCTGTCTATTGGAATATAAAATACTCTATTCTCTCTCTCTCTGTCTATTGGAATATAAAGTACGCTATCTTCTCTCTGTCTATTGGAATATAACGTACGCTATCTTCTCTCTGTCTATTGGAATATAAAGTACGCTATTCTTTCTCTGTCTATTGGAATATAACGTACGCTTTTCTCTCCCTCTGTCTATTGGAATATAAAGTACGATATCCTCTCTGTCTATTGGAATGTAAAGTCAGCTATCCTCTCTGTCTATTGAATTATAAATTAAGGTATCCCCTCTCTCTATTGGAATATAAAGTACGTTATTCTCTCTCTGTCTATTGGAATATAAAGTACGATATCATCTCTCTATTTGAATATAAAGTACGCTATTCTCTCTGACTATTGGAATATAAAGTACGATATTCTCTTTCTCTCTCTCTCTATTGGAATATAAAGTACGATATCCTATCTGTCTATTGGAAAGTAAAGTGAGCTATCATCTCTGTCTATTGGAATATAAAGTAAGGTATCCTCTGTCTATTGGAATATAAAGTAAGGTATCCTCTGTCTATTCGAATATAAAGTACGTTATTATCTCTGTGTCTATTGGAATATAAAGTCAGCTATCCTCTCTGTCTATTGGAGTATAAAGTACGATATCGTCTCTCTGTCTATTGGAATATAAAGTACGCTATCCTTTCCTTCTATTGGAATATAAAGTAAGCTATCCTCACTCTGTCTCTTGGAATATAAAGTACGCTATTCTCTCTCTGACTATTGGAATATAAAGTTAGCTATTCTCTCTGTCTATTGGAATAAAAAATACGCTATTTTTTCTCTTTCTCTATTGGATATAGAGTACGCTATCCCCCCTCTCTCTATTGGAATATAAAGTACGATATCCTCTTTGTCTATTGGAATGTGAAGTCAACAATTATATCTCTGTCTATTGGAATATAAAGTACGATATCATCTCTCTGTCTTTTTGAATATAAAGTACGCTATTCTCTCTCTAACTATTGGAATATAAAGTAAGCTATTCTCTCTGTCTATTGGAATATAAAGTACGCTATTCTCTCTCTCTCGCTCTGTCTATTGGAATATAAGGTAAGGTATCCTCTCTGTCTATTGGAATGTAAAGTCAGCTATCATCTCTGTCTATTGGAATATAAAGTCAGCTATCCTCTCTCTGTCCTTTGGAATATAAAGTATGATATCCTCTCTGACTATTGGATTATAAAGTACGCTATTCTCTCTCTGTCTATTGGAATATAAAGTAAGCTATTCTCTCTCTGTCTATTGGACTGTAAAGTAACGTATCCTCTCTGTCTATTGGAATATAAAGTATGCCATCCTATCTCTGTCTATTGGAATATAAAGTAAGCTATTCTGTTTGTCGATTGGAATATACAATAAGTTATTATCTCTGTCTATTGGAATATAATGTCAGTTATTCTCTCTTTGTCTATTGGATATAAAGTACGATATCTTCTCTCTGTCTATTGGAATATAAAGTACGCTATCCTCTCTGACTATTGGAATATAAAGTACGCTATCCTCTCTCTGTTTATTGGAATATAAAGTAGGCTATTCTCTCTCTGATTATTGGGGCATAAAGTAAGCTATTCTCTCTGTCTATTGGAATATAAAGTACGCTATCCTCTCTGACTATTGGAATATAAAGTACGCTATCCTCTCTCTGTCTATTGGAATATGAAGTAGGCTATTCTCTCTCTGACTATTGGAACATAAAGTACGCTATTCTCTCTGTCTACTGGAACATAAAGTACTCTATTCTCTCTGACTATTGGAATATAAAGTCAGTTATCCTCTCTCTGTCTATTGGAATATAAAGTCAGCTATCCTCTCTCTGTCTATTGGAATATAAAGTCAGTTATTCTCTCTCTCTCTCTCTCTCTCTCTCTCTCTCTCTCTTTCTCTTTCTCTCTCTCTCTCTCTGTCTATTGGAATGTAAAACTATCCTCTTTGTCTATTGAAATATAAAGTCAGCTATCCTCTCTGACTATTGGAATATAAAGTACGATATCCTCTCTCTGCCTATTGGATATAAAGTAAGCTATCCTCTCAGACTATTGGAATATAAAGTCAGCTATCAACTCTCTGTCTATTGGATATAAAGTCAGCTATCCTCTCTCTGTCTATTGGATATAAAGTCAGCTATCCTCTCTGTCTATTGGAATATAAAGTCAGCTATCCTCTCTCTCTCTGTCTATTGGAATATAAAGTCAACTATCTTCTCTCTCTCTGACTATTGGAATATAAAGTCAGTTATCCCCTCTTTGTCTATTGGAATATAAAATCAGCTATCCTCTCTCTCTCTCTCTGTCTATTGGAATATAAAGTAAACTACCCCCTCTCTCTGTCTATTGGAATATAAAGCTATCCTCTCTGTCTATTGAAATATAAAGTAAGATATCCTCTCTGTCTATTGGAATATAAAGTAAGATATCCTCTCTGTCTATTGGAATATAAAGTGCGCTATCCTCTATCTGTCTATTGGAATATAAAGTCAGTTATCCTCTCTCTCTCTCTCTGTCTATTGGAATATAAAGTAAACTATCCTCTCTCTATGTCTATTGGAATATAAAGCTATCCTCTCTGTCTATTGAAATATAAAGTAAGATATCCTCTCTGTCTATTGGAATATAAAGTAAGATATCCTCTATGTCTATTGGAATATAAAGTACCATATCCTCTCTGCCTATCGTAATCAAAAGTACGTTATTCTCTCTCTGACTATTGGAACATAAAGTACTCTATTCTCTCTGACTATTGGAATATAAAGTAATCAATTCTCTCTCTCTGTCTATTGGTATATAAACTAAGCAATTCTCTCTCTGTCTATTGGAATATAAAGTACGATATTCTCTCTCTGTCTATTGGAATATAAATTAAACTATCCTCTCTCTGTCTATTGGAATATAAACCTATTATCTCTGTCTATTGAAATATAAAGCAAAATATCCTCTCTGTATATTGGAATATAAAGTCAGTTATCCTCTCTCTGTCTATTGGAATATAAAGTCAGCTATCATCTCTCTCTCTCTCTCTCTCTCTCTCTCTCTCTCTCTCAAGTCATTTATCCTCTCTGTCTATTGGAATATAAAGTAAGATGTCCTCTCTGTCTATTGGAATATAAAGTACGCTATCCTCCCTGTTTATTGGAATTTAAAGTAGTGACCGTACGATATCCTCTCTCTGTCTATTGGAATATAAAGTAAGGTATCCTCTCTGTCTATTGGAATATAAAGTACGCTATCCTCTCTTTGTCTATTGGAATGTAAAGTACGCTATGAATTGAATGAGCCTTATTATTTTTCGTTTATCGCCTTTTCTCATGTGTTTAAATTTTCAATCAAATCATTTAGATATAATTTCTCACGTGTCGAATCGTTTTAACGTATACTGATTATTATCATGAGGACAATGTTATTCATAGCAAGACATAACGTAAAGAAGGAAATACAGCATTTATCATAACACTTTCCTACATCACTCCAGGAAATGACGTCATCATCGGAGTCATTCACAGCGTCCTCTGGTGGTGATTTTTCGGTTACAACGGAACCAAATATAGCTGATGTTGTAATTAAAGCTCCTGTAAGGACGTCACCTAAGAGTTTATATGCTAAAAGAGAGACGCTTGGTTCAGAAGCTTCTGGGAGATTTTCCTGGATAATAGTAAGGAAAACTGATACAACCAACAGCACGGTGATGGAGAAACCGATTCGTTCTCCAGATTCTTCAGGGAGGATGTAGACCATGACCTGCAGAAAACTCATCAGACAAATCGGCAAAATAAGGCCGGCGATGTAGTAACTGGAACGTCTTTTCATTTGGAGCTGTATATGGAGTTCTTGAAAACCATAGGAGTTAACCATAGTGGAAAGGCTGGGGCGTGTAATGTCCCAAAGATTATTCTGCTCATATTGCATGAGGTCAACCTCAGAGGACCCGGGGGGAGAGATTCAGATCCGGTGGTTAGTACCGGATGACGCAGGTTTGAGAACCAAACGGATAATACGTCACGTCGGCCTCACAAGTACTCTCAACGAGAAGAGGAGGAAGCCACAAGACAAGACCACTGCCATAAACTCTGACACTCATTGAGTTAGAGTCCAATGGATTCATGTTGTCAAAACAGTTCAGATTGATGATGTTAGTGAAACCCAAATAGTCTCCTGTAGAACCGATGTATCCTGCAGATCACCGCTATACAATCTTTTATCCCATATCAAGCGATTATCCTCCCATGAGAACTTAAAAGCTCCAATAACGGCAAGTTTGCTATCTTCTTCACTAAATTCCTTTAAGCTAATTAACCAAAAGTCCACTGTGATGGACAACGCTTTCGTTCGGTCTGCCCCGGGGCGTATTGCCTTCTGATAGCCCGTAAATAAATCCGTGTGAAGCTGGGTTTCCTGAGCTATGCTGTAACACAGAGCCACAGGTACACAGCACAGAAGAAAAACTACCAGACTATTCATCCTCGAACTCAGACTAAATGGGGTTTTGAAATCTTCCACAGAGGGTAGGTGCCTTGTGTTCGCTTTCTATGTGATTTAGAAATGAATGAATACTTTAGGTACTTATCCTCTTAAAGGACGAGAAAGGGATTACTTTTAAACTACCCTTGTGTTTGTCTGTTCTTTATTTTGCATGTCAAAAAGATTAAACAATTGTCATAATTTTTGTCAAGTAGAAAGAATCAATTTTGTTTGGTTTCATTGTAGGTAATTCAAGATTTTTCCTAAGAATGTTAGAATTTGCAAAACTTGATTTTCTGTATCGTGTTCATTACCAATTGTCCCAGCGAAGAAGCTTCTCATCAAAACTGACGTATTGAGCTAATTAGCTTTCTTCTATTTTCCTTTGATAACGTCAATGTAGTTGACCAGTTGTGTGCAACACAATGATTATTATTCTTTGTCTTTAAAATCTTTGTTTCTTGGGTTCAATATTTGTCCTAAACATTGGCAAATACTTCAGAAATTATATTCAAAGGGAAAGATAGCTTGACAATGTGTTATTGACCCGGGCTATTTCTTATTCTCACATCAAATGTTCCGTACAGTGGATATTAATGGTATCTGATATTGAGAAGAGAATAAATGAAGCTGAGCTTTAATTGATTTATAAAGTATTTATCCCTGATGAACTTCGTTAGTGGTGATAATTAGATTTCTACAGACTTCGATTTTATCAAAGGACCCTAAATATCACGTCATCGCCTTCATTAAGTCACAAATTAGGTCATTCGATATAAAAAAAAAAAAAAAGATATTGAAAATTTCAAAGTAAACTTTTTATCGGCTCGTTTTAATACATATTTACCAACTTTACATGCCACTGTTAATAAATATTTTTTTTCACCATAAATTGCATTGACAACAACATGCAAATATTGTGTACTGATTGATATAGTTCATTAACATTGAAGATAGATATTATCTAATACTTAAAACGTACTTGACTAATTTGGGGGAATATACAACTTTCGAAGTATACTTACTTTAATATAGTCCCGGGCAGCGTGCAATGTATGCATAAGCCTACCCTTTTGATTCTGAGGGACGTCTTTAGAGTATATGGAGCACCAGTTTTATTTTCGTCTATTTTCACTTTCATCCTTTAAATGGGTAATTTTAAAACTGAGCGAATAGTGCCATCACTATTACTTTAAGTAGTAAAAACAAGTTTGGAAATTCAGGCCATAAAATAAAATTATAGCAAGCGCTAAAGGTAAATATGAACAAGAGAAAGTTAGTCAAAACTAGAAAGAACTGTTCAAGCACACTATAATTGATGTCCCCCTTCCAATTTCCATGGTTTTTAAAAACATTTTTAGGGATCGTCTTTAAAGTGTATAATTAAGACTTGCGGTACATAACATTCGCCTATATAAATATGAGCTTCAAACAAGCAACAATGTTGTGATTATATGATAGTAAATTAAACTTGCAATCATACCAATATCAAAGGCCTGTCAAATGTACAAAAACAATTATGATCCGGACAAAAGCATTCTTCAAAAATTCTATTTTTGACCTTTACATAAAAGATCAAGGTCAAGGGTAATAAAAAATGGCACATGACACACTTTCTTGTCATGGTGTACCCACATACCAAACATCAAAGGCAGTCCCTAATGTCAAAAGACAAAAACGTTAAGATCCGGACAACAAAAATGGATGAAAAAAATTATTTGACCTTCACATAAAAGGTCAAGGCCAAATGTCATAAAATGGCACGCGAAACGCTCAAGCTTATCATACAATCTAATTAAAATTAGACTTGTATATCCGCTCCTCCACGATATAATTAGATTGGCTTATCATAGTACACCAAATATCAAAGGTCTAACCCAAGATTCTATTATTTGACCTTTACATAAAAGGTCAACGTCAAAGATTATCAAAAATGATCATATCATAGTATTTTCCCTTATTTATGTAGCAATATTCCAGTATCACCTGCATATGCTGTTTGCATCTCTCAACTGATTCGTTAGGCAAGAGCTTGTTCTACGTATGGTCAGTTTTTAAATCGAAGTAGGCTACTGACAAGCAAGTTGATGGTGCAGGGGTTCCAACAGTCTCGTTTAAAATCAGCATTTCGCAAATTCTATGGTCGTTTTAACGATCTAGATTGCTAATACAACCTATTATTGGGTCAAATGCTGTCTGACGTGTTTCATGCCGATTGTTAGGCCGTTCTTGACACACTAATTTTGACAACGGATAACTCTGTTTATCTGATCAAGATATAGGGCTCACGGCGGGTGTGACCGGTCGACAGGGGATTCTTACTCCTCCTGGACACCTGATCCCACCTCTGGTATATCTGTGTGTTTGCTCGACTCTCTATTTTGTATTGACGATGTCTTCGTAGTCTTGGGTTTTCCAACAGTCCTTTGGAATTCCAATGGGCACGAATTGTGTTCTTTTGTTACTGACCTGTTTTCATATTGTTATAAGGCAAAATTTATTCAAAAGTTTCCACGTGAAAAGAAAAAATATCTTGGTGTGGACTTCAACTCAACATTTAGAAACATATGCACGTATATCGACGAGGTTTTATCTATTATCAAAGATGAAATGCAGAAAATAAATATGGGGAATCACCCAATGCAATGATGACTACGCAACTTATATTTTGTAAGTTTATTGGCGATGATTGGCCATGGCTGCTTATAAATGTGGGAGCTAGGCATCAATTCTTGCCTTAGAGAGCATCCCTAAAAACAAGCAAAATATTTTAACCCTGGGAGCAGATGCTCAGATTGCTTGCTCACCTAATCCATAATAGAAAATTGAAAATGTTAATTCGTGTAAAGTTAAGATAGAAGCACTACTGGTAAGCCAAAATGCTGTCAACATATGGAAACGTTGTCAGCAGCCATGACGATTTGGAGTCATTGATGAAAACATTCCGGTTTGACTTGACCTGTAATATAAATCAAAAGTAAACGAAACAGCAGTACCTGTAGGAAAGAAATACATGTAATCAAACAGAATGATAATCATCGACCAGTCTACAAAATTATGTACACGACTATTAAAGTGTCAGACCCCCCCCCCCCCCCCCCCCCCCGAGAAAGAGGGGATATGGGAGGGAGGGTAAATTTTTTCCAGATGAATGTGACGAAAGCACAATATGACGTCATAGGAGCTAACAGCCTGACAGTTACGGGCAGCACTAAAAACCCCGGTAACGACTTGTTATCGTCAATGTAGCAGAACGAGGGAAAACAAGTAGATACAAAATCAAATAATCTCAGAATGTATAGAATCATGAACGAACAGCAAATCAATATACGTTTCCCTTTGATAAATGGATTTAACCTCAAGTGGTTAAATCTTATTAACAATAATCAATTTCATTCATATGTCGATTATATATGCCCCAGTGAACTCGAAATTAAATACACCACACCGTCTTCCACATCTGCTTCGAACTTAGGTAATTTATTGAACATGGAAGTTAACGGCAAACTAATAACTCACCTATATGACAAGCGGGATTATTTCAGCTTCTCCGTCGTCAACCTCCCATATTTATGTAGCAATTTTCCATTATCGCCTGCATATGGTGTTTATGTATCTTAACAGATTCAATACACACAAGCTTGTTCTACCGGTCATGGCAGGCGTTGGCACATTAACAAATCCTCACTGCTGCGGCCCTGACCGCAATGTCAATTTCAAAAATTGTGGTACTTCACATACAGCTGATGACTCTTGATATGAGTAAAATATTCTCGACTGGACGTAAAACAAACAACCAACTAAAAGTATTTTCCATTTACATGCAAGTGACAGACAGATACTCGGACAAGCATTTATAGAAAAAAACCAGGATTTTCTTATTTGTCTAAATTTGTAGTATTTTACCTTCTCCTAAAGTCTAAATATGCGTGTATTTGTTTTCTGTATATTTTTCTCTACAGCTCATTCGATAACGCGATAACGACAATATTCCGAAGATGACGAGGGGTGTGATTTATTAGAAATCGATGCTGTAACGGAACGTGATCTATTTTGACAAAGTATGCTGATTTTGATGTGAGGGACAAAGTTTTTTCCAAATATCGTAAAAAACTGATAAACCCACAAATGTATCATGTGGTGCTGCTTTGTATAGCTCATAAACATGTTTCTTTAAGTGTGAAGCTGGCAGCTGGTATGTAGGTGGATCCTCATCTCTCCCTCGTGGTGCAGCAGGTTGTGGAAGCCCGTAGTCATCTGCATAAGTAGTAATAAAGGTTTTTACTCGTTTATATTCTTCAAAATCAAAAGCATTTGGGGCTCTTTTTCCAGTATTTCCATGAATGCGGGGTGTGATGCCATTGTTCAAAACATGTTTCGCAATGTTCTTCAGCATGTCCTCACCAATATCATAAATGATTCGAAAAGCAGCGACACAAATTTCAGATCCATTGAAACAATAACAAAATCGATGTCTCTTGATTTCCTTTTGACTCTTTGTTGCTGTAGATCCGTTAACCTTGAGAGCTCCCATGATATAGATATCCTTTTCACACTTGGAAAGTTCTCTTACATTCTGGATATGTTCTACTACAGTCTTTCTGTCTAACCTTTCAACACATTTTTTGGCGCAAGCACATCCTGATGTCAGCTTCTCGATATCCTTTTCTGGTAGACTAGAGACCTCTTGAGCTACTGGTATGTCATTACTGGTATCTAAGTCACTGTCAGTTGAATCTGGGTTTTCTTCATCTAAATTGAGGGGTGCGACATGATTTGTTCCAAAGTGCTCCTCTAGTAACCTGTTCAATTCCTGAAACGATGAAGTAAAGGGAAGAACGTCAAGCTTTATTCTATCATGATCACACATTTCATTTGTTACGATTCAATTTAAAAACAAAAATACATATATACTAAATATATTTCATTAACAATTCCAAAACATCAGCAAGGTTTGATATCTCTAAATTCGGAAACTCTTTCTTCATAATAAAATTCGGCGTTTATATAAAATTATGAGTAGAATTATAATAGTGTTCTTAGTACTGGGTAATTATCTGCAGCGTATTTAGCTCATTCGTAAAACGGTGAATCCGGCCCATTTTATTTAAACTACATTTCCTTACTTTTCTATATTTTTTAAATTAGAACTTAGTTGCAATACTGCTATAACTTAATAAAAAGTTTGGATACCATAGTAGAATTGCTTTTGGTTTTCATTTAATATATATATTTAAAGTATGACGAACAGACAACACTAGGGGAAAGTATGCTCATATTTTTTAAGTTTAGCTGGCTGGGGATCAAAGAACCTTACAATCACTTTTAATTGATTTGAAGTTTTTAAAAAAGTATTCTACTTTTGTGCACAACTTTAACCAGTATATCAAATTGAAATCCAAAAAAGTTCCCAACTGTATGTGGCACTGCTATTAAACAGTAAGATAAATCATGTGGGTGTTTATAATTAACAATTTTTATTCTTTTCTAGAAAGGAATTGTCTAATAGATCTGTTCAAGGTTGCACTCTGTGAAATATTGTATAACTATACGAAAAGAAAATTGTAATAATAAAGCTTGAATGTTGAAAAATGTTTTGGTTGACAATGGAATAAATAAAACACGCACAATTTTTTTTCCATCATTATTTACATGCACAAAAAACAAAATTAATATCATTTAAATTCAATATCAAAATACATTCTAAAATAGAGCTTATTTCAGCAATGAGGCTAGTAGGATGTAAAAAAAAATATCCCAATCTAAACTATGCTTTACGTATTTTGTTCTCCTACAGCGCGCCATACATTTTTTTCTCCGGCGTCAGATGACAACAAACTTTCCGATCTGAACGGATTTAAATTTGCATGCGCTTTTCACAGTAAATACATAGTACATCTGTAACAACCTCATGGATTATTTAACTAGAATTGGAAACATGGGATATTCTACTTGGAGAAACAGAAATTACAACAATTTCAGGATGAAAACCCGGGTATTTGAGATTTGAGTACAGAACAACACACTGCTATAGGAGTGCTGTAAAGTAATGATTAGTCTGCATCTTGTTGATACAGTGAGAAACTATAGTTTACCTCATGTTATTATTCTAAATGTTATCAATATTATACAAGAAGAAACAAAAAATGGAAATTTCGAATATAAGCCTTAAAGGTTTTATACGACAGGTTGTTATAATGTATGGAGAACATCGGGCGGCATACTTAACGAGATTAACGCACGCCGATTGTGTTGATGTTTTACGTTGTTTAAATGTACTGTATTTTCCGTTTTTCATTTTTGCATACATATTTTCCCGTAAAGGAACACAGTAGATAACATTACCTCAAGCTCGTCCATTTTATCGTAACATTCCACTTTCACTCGCCGTCACATGTAGTCTGTGAGGATTTTCTTCCGTGAAAAATGACGTCGCGTAAATGCATTGTGATGTAAAATTTATGTGAACGTCATAAGGGAGGGGGTTGCTTGGAACGGCTCATATGTCTGTGCATCTCGAATTCTTCTGTTTCGAATTTGAAGATTGTGTTTTAGGTCATCCGAGTCGTGACATATTGCTATCTGTTTTTGTCCGTCGTCAGGTGTCGGTGGTAAACTTTTGAACATTTTCAATTTGCTTAGTATTCTCTGGAATGGCTAAATCAATTTAAACTTAATTTAGTGTAATTCCAATGTTATTTATTACAATTGTTTTGATTGGACAAAAATAAAGCTGAACAAGAGTTTATACATCAATAAATCCGAAAACGCGATGTATTTATACACGCCTGAAAACAAATAACATAGTGCGGGGAAACTATTCAAATTTTTGCAATTTTTAATAAAGTGAATGAATTGGAATTATAAGAATCAAACATTCTTTTTGAAGAATTTCTCGATGTGTAAACTCCGGACATTTATTCAGTTTGTGAGTAAAATGTCCGGAGTTTACACATCGAGAAATTCTTCAAAAAGAATGTTTAATCCTATAATATATCATTTATGAATGAAGGAAAGCAAATTCCGTGTACTTAATGGATCCTGCCTCCCTAGAGCCTAAGGGGTTGGGCCAAAACCATTAAAATTAATGTAATTTTCGAAACATTGCTTTACTCTTGGACATCAACAAATAATAAGCAACGAACACTTCATCGAAATTCTTAAATTTGTTACCCCTGCATGAACACGGGCTCCTCGAAAAATTAGAGGTGGAAGGGGGTGTCTAGGAGGTTTAATCATCCACTGTTGACCATGATCCATTATCTTTATGAGGCTAGGTATAAATTGATTTAAGACTTGATCAGACACAGAACACGATATTGTGTATCGAATCAGCTGAGAGATAAAAGCATCATACACAGGTGATGTCGGAGTATTGCTACATAAATATGTGACGTTGACGATGGAGAAGCTGAAGCCATCCCGTTTGTCATGACGTTGAATACTTAGTGACACCTATGCTCAATAATAGATCAAAATATCAAGCTATATGGGGAAACGCTGTGGTGTCTTTTATTTCGAGTTCACGGGGATGCAAAAACGAAGACAAGGAACAGTGATAAATATTACAAATCTTATGGAGAATACAAAATTAAGAGTAGGGCTAACACGGATCCTTGGAAACACCAGAGGTTGCATAAGGTACCCAGGGGGAGTAGGTATCCCCTGTTGATTGGTCACATCCGGTCCGTTGTGAGTCCTGTACCTTGATCAGAAAAACGGAGTAATCCGTAGTCCAAATTAGTTTGTATAGAACTGTCTAACAATTGCTATGACAGACACACATGAGACAGCATTAGACTTGATAGCAACTTATTTGTCAGTAACCTGTCTCGATTTAATTTTGTCATATACAGAATGTGCTCTCACGTATCGAATCAGTTGTGTGAAAGGGTAACATTAATAATCCCGAACTTTCTATAGAATTGATTGAATATTGTTTAACGCCCCTCTCGGAAATATTTCACTCATATGGAGACGTAACCATTGCCGGTAAAGGGCTGCAAAATTTAGGTCTATGCTCGGCGTTTACGGCCTTTTAGCAGGGAGTGGTCTTTATCGTACCACACCAGTTGTGACATAAGGTCTCGTGGTGGGTTTTTTCCGGTCTCATCGGAATGACTTCTCAATTTGGTCGCCTCTTACGACAAGTAAGGGGTACTGAGGGCCTATTCTAACCCGGATCTCGACAGGACTCGAATGAGTTGGAAGAAATATTAGTATCTTTTTTCTTCATTATTTGGTTTTATGTTATTTTGGAGTTTTTTAGGGTGAGTGCAAAATCTGGACCTTTCACCTGAAAACATATCCACTTTTCGCTGATTACGTGCATTTGTTGCAATCAATTACACGGGTAAAGGACGTATATAAACTTATGGTCAAGTCTTAATTTTCTAAATGTTGAGTGAAATATTTATAATCCTTAAAAAAACCGTAATGAAACATTATTGTGTAAGCCTTTCAATTCGTAAAACTCGGTTTATCTAAATGTTGTTTAAATAATTTCAACAGCTTGAAAAATAAAAACACGTTTTGTCGATTTCCATCTCGACTCGTACCCCGCTTACCTATGTGTACAAGTAGAATTTCTGTATTGTTTTACCCAAGAACAAATTTGTTGAGAAGTTTTCTAAATATGTTGATAATATATTCATTATATTGTGCAACTTTATGAGAGACAATTACATTTTACTGGCCATGCAGCTTTTAACAAGTCTTTATGTAAAGATTTTATGAGTTAAGATCGATAACTCCTACTTTAGAAATCATTTTTATTTATTTTTGTGGAAATGTGTTTTGTCAAAATAAAAATGATATGTGATAGAGAATATCACAGAAATTTATTATTCAGTCTTTAATGACTCAGAGTTAAACATATACAGGATGAGTTTCAAGTGAAGATTTTGAATATTTAGATTTATCCGTAGATCGTCAGTTTGATTTGTTTGACTGTTGTATTAGCCCAATATCGCTGTCTGTATGTGAAGCATGCCGTTATGAAAAGTTTTTCGATGTTGAAAAGATATTTAAAAAGTTCGTATAATCTCAAAATTCCAATATGTGCAAATGTATTTTATTTTAAAAAAAACAAACAAACTGATAGATATCTAATCTTAATAATTATTCCTTTTGATCTTGTGAAATTTTTAAACGTACATGTTTTTAGTATGTGATTTTATGACAGATCTTTGGAACATCTTCGGTTTAAAATTATGAGATATGTTTTAACTTTTCTGGACTGCCGTAAGTATGGACGAACTGAGATTTTCACACTTATGAAAAGCTTCGACTCACAGGTGAATGAAATAATTATCAAACAGTTTGTTTCAGAATGGGATAGAAATCTTGAGAAAATATCAAAATGTATCAATCTGCATCACAAAGTCATTTTAAAAGAAATATTTGTCTTTCTAATTTTGATTTATAAAGTGATGAGCTGTAAAAATACGTTTATTCCAAGTATGGGACAAGTTGAAGATATCAAATAATTTTGTTTACAGGGTCAGTCTGATGAAAATCAGACCTTTGATCCCCTGAAATAATATTATATTACAACATTTGTGCAGCGACATGATATTAGGGTAGCGGATCTAATCAGATTGTTTGGGGGTTAGATAATTTTTTCTGTATAATGAGAAATGAGATATCTGTACAGACATCTACATAATTCTGCGCAGTGTATCTTCATTACCCGAGTAAAGTTCACTTTCTCTCAAAAGAAATACATCGCTTTACTACTTTGTATCAAACAAATTGTCCTTCACAGCGGAATACCTACACTCCACGTCATCAGGCTCTGTCGGATCGCCTTAAGTTTTGTGACGTGGTTTCGAAATGTCAATGGCGGAGGAGGGGCGGAAGGAGGTAACTCACAAACTTGAAAAAACGTCCGTCCTCCAAAGCTGTAGGTGGGAGAAGAGGCAGAGTGACGCACCGCATGGCCGGAATTTTAATTGTTAGAATCTGATTGGTCAATCTCTGCCTGTCCTCAGACACGGGACAAAATAACCATCATCATGCTTAACCATACAATATCTCAGACTATGCCATTCAAGGAGGATACTTATTGATTACTATAAGAATTCTTAAGTAAACTTAAATTTATTTATATTAATGCAATAAGTCTTTTTATTGCCCAGTAACCCATTAATTTGCTTCTTTCTTTCCAATATCCTCTCATCAATAAAATAACCATATCTTATCCTCCTCTAATGAATAAAAAGCCTAAAGAACAGTTTGTCGTGTGTTGCCACCTTTGTGACGTTTAATAATTTGTTTGAAATTCTCAAAAGTATTATTAACAATGTCATATAATTTTAACAGACACAAAATGTAAATATGAAAAATAAACCAATTTTGTAAAGGGAGATAATCCAAATTTTCAGTAATTAAAACTTAGACTTAACCGAAAAATTATGAAAATGGGTCTGAAAACGCCACTGACTTGACCGAAACAGGGAAAGTTCAGACCCATGAAGGAAAACTGTGGCAACACACATCAAACCATAAAATTATCAGTAGTGGGTAACAATTACATAATTTGGACATTGCAATATGGGAATAAACATATGTCCCATACTACAACAGAAACACAACTTGTCCATGAGACATGTAGGAAAATATACATGTATCTATTACAACTCAATAATAATAATGATAAAATTGCTCTTTGAGAGATAAACATATGCCCTCGTTACAACAAAATCAAAGTATTACCGTCATTTGAGGATTTGGTTTGTATGTGATCCTGAGTATTAACAAATGACTCAGGCATAAATGTTCTTGATAAGGGATAAACATATGCCCCATACAAACAGTACATCGCATGTAACATTTCTCACTGTCATTTCACCACCGTCATATATGTGTGTAGCTTGAACATTTACCAGCCTAAGTATTAACAAATGACTTAAGCATATGTCCCCGTTAGGTAATGATCCTGAAACACACTTGGAAGTCAAGGTCCTGCACATGTAAAGAACACTGAGATCTGCCTTTTAGCTCCACTTCAACCCAGACATATATCAACATGGTGTCACATGTCTTATGTAAGATTTAAATGCATCTGATTTCCATCTGCCCAGGAATCTAATCTGACTATCACTCATCCCCCGTGATGCACAGTAAGAGGCCATTCCAATTCGAAAAGAATGTCCTTTGAATCTATTAACATCCAAATTACAAAACATGAGACTCTCTTTTAATATGTTTGAGAATTCGTGCCTTGAGACAGGGATATTTGGGGGGTAGCAAAAAAGGGGCCCTTCACGCCTCCCTCTCATTTTTAAGTAGTAATCTAATGCCCCGACTGGACAATATTTAAAAGAGTTGCACAAATTGATTGTAAGTGTAAAGACTTTACCACCAGAATGTTTATAATTTTGAAAGTGAATCAAAATTTTACTTTTTAGAAAAGTAACCTGTGACATTTGCAAGATATGATTAGCAGTGCAACTTGATGTTATTTCTCCTATTCTGAGGAACCCATGGAAAGCCAATAAAAACATTGCTTGAAATAGTACTTTCTTATAAATATTTGACACTGTATTTTCTAATGCCCCACAGATTTTATGTAGCACTGCAATTGTTATTGGTAAACGAATATCCATTGAAGGTCTTGATTTGCGACAAGAACTTAACAGTTTTTGAACAAGGAAGCATGACGTATTGTCGGGCAAGTTATTGATTCTATGTATATATGCTATTGATGAAATAAATGACACAATAGAAGAGGCTGCATAACCTTCAGCAAATAAATAAGAGATAAACAATGCCAAAGTATCCTGAGACAATGGAAGATCATTACTTATATGAAATTTGTTTGCAAAATTTCTGAAAGTAGCCCATGCCCTTTTATATGCCTGAGTGGAAGCTGGTGCCAATGTTGAATTCAACAGATTCCTCAAGACTGGTTCTAAGGAGGTAAGGCTGGCAGCTGAGGAATCAACATCGGTTCTTTGTCCATCCAAGGAGCCAACTGATGGAACTGCTGAACCTTCAAACGAGACAAACAGTCACATAGAATATTTTCTTTGGTACTAAGATGCCTAGCTTGAAACAAAATGTTAGACTGCAAACAAATGAGCACTAACTCTCTCACCAGATACATTATACATTTATCTTTCGATGATTGTTTGTTAATGATATGCACAAGAGCATAATTATCTGTGTAAAAGTAAATACATTTGTTTTTCAAAATATGACTCCACACTTTAAGAGCTAAAACTATTGGATAAAATTCCAAGAGAGTAATATTACATTTTTTCCAATTAACATCCCAAGTACTATAGAACCAATGTCCTCCTAACACTGCCCCATATCCAATAGATCCTGAAGCATCTGTATACAATTTCAATTCGTTGGAATCTACCCACCTATCCGGTAAGAAAACTGACCTACCGTTGAATTGATCCAAAAAGGCCAACCAAGTATGTAAATCTGCTTTTACCTCTTTGTTTAATCTAATGTGATAATATGATTTTATAATGCCAACAGTGGTATTGATAAGTCGCCTTAGAAATGCTCTTCATGGCAAGACCACATTACAAGCAAAATTAAGAAGACCAATCACTGATTGCATATCCTTCAAAGTAATCTTTTTGCAAGGCAAAATCTCCTC
This sequence comes from Ostrea edulis, assembly GCF_947568905.1. Lineage (NCBI taxonomy): Eukaryota > Metazoa > Mollusca > Bivalvia > Ostreida > Ostreidae > Ostrea > Ostrea edulis. The sequence continues at coordinate 86,149,637 of NC_079165.1, read as the reverse complement.
AATTGCATCCTCACATTTTCTAACTTTATCAATAGGTAGCCGTGCCTCCATCATCTCAGTGTCTAATTCATAACCCAGAAAAGTCATTATCTTGTCTGGACCGAATGTTTTATCCTTAGCCATAGGTATACCTATGTCAGCACAAACTGTTAAGAATGTCTCAAGTTTCTTGCGGCATTCTGTGGCAGATTTATCAACAATTAGAAAATCATCTAATACATGAGTCATAAATTTTATACCTAATTTTTCTTGTGCTATCCACTGAACCGCCGTACTAAACCTTTCAAATATGCGACAAGAAGAACTGCAACCCATCTGAAGACATGTGTCAAAATACCAATTACCTTGCCATGTAAAACCAAAATATTTAAACTGGGATGCATGTAAATTGATAATCCTAAATGCATTAGAAATATCTGTTTTGCAACAATATGATCCTTTCCCACACTTTTTAATGTACTGAATAGCATCCTCAACAGAAGAGTATTGAACAAATGACTCCTCTTCTGGGATGCCATCATTGACCGATTTACCTTCTGGATATGACAGATGATGAATCATACGGTACTCACCCTCTGTTTTCTTGTTAACTAGACCTAAGGGGGAACAATGTAAAACTGGCAATGGCTTTTCTGTGAAAGGACCCATAATTCTACCCAAACATATCTCTTTCTCTAACTTCTTGCTGATAACATCTGGTAAGTCATTTGCTGATTTCAAGTTTTTAGAAACGATATTTTCAATTTTCCCTGTATAACCAATACTAAAACCATATCTAAAACCATTAACTAAAAATTCAGTTTCTATGTTGTCATACCCCACTAACCAATACTCTAACCTACTGGGATTTATTGGCGTTGGACCCTTTTGTGGAATAGGTTGCCTTTGTGGATTTATAATTACCTGTGTAAGTTTGTTTTCCATTACTTTGAAATGATTTTTGGGTTCTAGCTCTGTCCAAGAAACGAAATGGCCGTTGAAGCAGATTTTTACATGAATAAATTGGATGGATGCCACCACAATTAAAACATCTGTGCTGAAATTTGCAAGAAGCACCTAGGGTACAATATCTCCCAGCTTTGTGAAAGGCAAAGCATGCTCCATGAGGAATTTCCTCATACTTACCCAATGTTGAACGCTCTGTTGCAATTTTGCTCAACTTTTTCTCAGATTGCTTGAGGCGAGCATTAACATATATCTCCATATGGACGTCACCCCATTCTACCTCACCTTGTTCTATGAGTTCCCTGAACTCCTTATCATATTTTCTCCAATCCCCCTTGTCTTCTGCAATCTGCCTAACAGATTCCATATGTTTTGCAAGTTTTGGTTGTGCAGATGTATACTTAATGCAATATATTGCTGCATACCTATTCCATGCCGTTACCCAGTCATTCAGGGATAAGGAGCCATCCCTTACATCGTCATCATCTTCGGACCTCATATTGTGAATCACCACCTTACCTGACTGATCTTGTTCTTCAACTTTGATAGAATATTTACTTTTTCCCTTTTCCTTTTTTAACAACAGAGCCATATCAACATACTGTTTTGACCAAATTTTTGATTTGATTTTGTCTGAAACCTTTGCCTCTATTGGTACAGAAAAGCTTACAAATCCTGCCTTCTTACCTGCATTTGCTAAAGATGGGCATTCAGTACCAACAATCTGTGAACTGTGTTCAACCACAGCACTTGATACCAAACCAGAAATGTTTGCATTCCCTGACCTACTTATCATTTGACAATCTGACCCTTCATTATGAACAGAGATACTCCCCTGCTGTTGTAGCAATGGTTTTATCTCTGCTAACACTTTCTCTGTAACCGACTTTGTTATGGCACCGTGTAATTCATGGACTGGAGTTATGGAGTGGAGTTTGGAGTGGAGTTTGGAGTCAAATTTTGGAGTCTGTTTTTTCTCTTTTCTTTAGTTTAATTTTTGCTTTCAAGCAAAAACTTAAATTAATTTCTTTTGTGGTTTTGTTTGTTAATAGAAGTAGTGTTCAATGGAATCTATTTTGTGTCATCTAAAGCATGGGCACTAATGGAACACCCTTCCATTGTCTGTCTGTCCCTCTGCCACTAGGTGACACCTTATATCTATTGAACTGTAAGAGGTACTAGTTTAATATTTAGCCAAGACATTATGAAAAACACCAGGATTGCAGACCTCATGACATAATATTTGATCTAGTTTTCAAGAATATTTCACACTATCATTATACATTATGTCTTTTGAACCGTGAGAGATAAGGCTTTGATCTTTAGCATAACTATTTCTTGTCCTAAAAAAACTCTTACTGATCTCGTAACATTGAACTTTATCTTTGATCTTTATCAAATAAAAACAGTTTAACCTCTAACTTACGACCAACACAACAGCTAGGACTTTGATATTCAGCATGCAATCACAACTTCTCGGGCCTTTACGACAAGCTCCGAAAAACACCTCGAATGTATTAAGAACACCGGGTGTTAGAATTTTATACTAAATGGTGAAAACGGCTCTTCCGAAATATTCAAAAAGGCACTTAAATATTTGTAAAACAGCACTTATAAATTTGCAAAATGGCATCTGAGAAAATATGTAACCATACGATTTTTGAAGATTTTTTTTTATTTCAAATTATTTAAATCATTTTAAGTATAAATATTATAAACCTTTTATATATATATATAAAAAACTATTTCTAGATTTAATAAATACTGCAATGAGATATGTTTTATAAAGTAAAGATAAATGCTTAAAATAATCATAAATATATTTGTGTATTTCTCTTAAACTGAAATACTTATGTACCATTGTCACTATGAACAGTGGCTTTAACATTACATCAAATGAATGCTGCAATTGGAGGTGACAGTTGTGTGTACCTTTGAACGTTATGGTCTATAATTCTGTAGTTAAAAAAATATTATTGAAGTAAACTAGTGGTGTGCAGTTTTTTTTATCAATTTGGATAATGGCATCATTCACAAATGATTAAATTACCCTGTAACATCAACCAGAGCTATCCATAAGCAAATCTATAATTATGAAAGACATTGTAAACGCTTATGTCGTTAGAGTTGAGATAATTACAAATATTCATTTAATTAAGATGGTGATTGTTTGAACAAGTCCGGTGAAGATCACAAAATATCTATTACCTAAATCACAGGACTGATGTTATATTTATAAGTTAATTCTCTTTTAAACAGGTGAACTGGTCAACTCCAAGTTACTCTTTTTCCTCAAAAAAGGATTTCCTAAAATTATTGTACTTTCATGATAACATGCTGATGTGAATGAATGGGTCTGTTATAATCGTGAAACACTGCCTGCTCTTGTATAAATAACTCCTGACAGATTCTCAGATAAACTGAATATGTGGGACAAGCAGTGGCTGCATCAAATCCCTGCATAGCTGGTCCTTAAAACAGGGTCATTGGTATTAATTTCACTCATAAAAACAGTTTTTCCTTTTCACATCTATTTTTCCTTCGTTTAAAAAATGCAGTTTTCTCCAAAACAAGTTTTTGATAAAAATGACAGGGGTTGTACATGTTGTAGCATCAACATGTCTTTATACCCTCCTATGATCATAAATTAAAACATGAAAATCAGTTTTTAAATTACTTTTTTATTTGCGCATAGTAATTCTAATCTCTATGCAATATAATTCAAATTAAAAAAGCAATAATAATAACAATAAGTTTATACATAGTTGTAAATAAACATATAAAATATACAAAAAACAAAACAAAAAACATTAAAAAAAATAATAATAACAGCAGTTTGTTTTATGAGTAGTTGAAGAGCTCATCTCTTAATTCTTTTTCTCATTGCATCTCATCACATGCAGTAATTATTTAATTACCAAGGTAAATACCATTTTCATTTAGTAGCTTCAAATGATCTGAAGTTAATTGACATTTTATTTCATCATGTATTATAACATCTTTCATTTCAAATTCAGGACATATTTTTCTTGCACATTCTGCATTCAGATGGAAATATGTATTTTGCAAATTAAATGATTTCCTTTTCAGTTTTGTCCGGGGGCTAGTATAGATTCTGTGGTCAAACCGTTTTAAAATAAGGTCATGTGGAGGTTGCCTGTTTGCCTGTTTAAAATCTTGGCCACATCCATAACACACTCTTATCAATCCTGCAAGGAAGGTCAAGTGAAATGGCTGACAATGTGAAATTCTATTTGTTTTATCAATATCCGATTCATTGGAATCTGCATAGAATAGAGTGTTCTTAGAAGTTTTGCTAATTTTTCCTTTCCTTTTTTGGGTCGCAGCATTTGCTTTTCTACCACGACATGCTGGCATATTTGTACTGGCTAACTGATATAAATTACAACTAACTCCTTTTCGTGCTCTTGTTTTGGAAAGTTTTGTTAAATATTCTTTTAATACACCTAGATATTGGGCTACACTAATAGTGTGTTCACAGACTTGGAATGCACTCCATCGAGAACACCTCTTTTCACAAGACACTGATGCAGAATTCGGATAGAATTTTAACTTAAAAGGATCCGATGATTTTTCTTTGTTAGCAGCAAGGTAGATCTTCCCCTCTGTATCACCAGGCAAAGGAACAATACTGTGTTTTGTTGTAATTAACCTATCAGCTTCCTGTATAATATCTTCAGAGACCCGAGAGGGAAGGCCTGGTATGCAGCTCATGGACTCGGATTGAGAAAACCAGCTTGGGGTGTTATCTCTCTCTTTATCTTCTTCTTTAAGAGGTTCATTTTGGAAACTATAAAAATTTAATGAATTTCACATGACATGGTGTAGGAGATAGATGAAAACGTACAGGGAATGTGTTGTTTAAGAATATATATTGTATTTTTTTTATTTTCAGAGTAAGGGCCGTTTAAGACCACAAATAGAAATCCATATTTTCTACATCAATCTAAATTCATACATGTATTTCATTTAACAAAATATAGAGAATTGATATTCCCTGTTTAACAAAATAGAATTATTTTGATATAACCGTCAGTTATTGGAGTAAATAAAATTCATTTGGATTAATAATAAATTATTTAAATATAAAATGATATATAGATAAGTGATTCATACTGCATACCGTTTAAATAGTGCTTCTCTTTGCTGTGCTGACTTCTTCCAATACAAAGTCTCATCTGTTTGCAGGTGTCTGTATTCCGCTTTTAATTTATATTCCCCTTTGCCTATCAGAGCAAGTTTGATTTCATTTTCTTGTCGCCTAACACACTTCTCTGCCAGTTTGACAAAGTCATAAGGATCTAGTTTCTTTTCTTTTCCTTTATTCTTACTAAAAATATCGGCTTTTATGACAGAGTTGATGCATTCATTCCCATTTTGTGTATATGGTTTTGGAGGAAAACCGAGTCCACATCTTGTTCTTACTTCTGCGCTCATACAATTTCTTATAAGTTCAAGTTTATGTTCCAGAAAATATTGTAAAAAGTCTTTCCCATTTTCGTGACGTGAAATCCATTCTTCCTTTAATTGTTCGAGTACATTACTCATTTCAGTTTCATTTAGATAATCAACCAGTCCTTTTATCTTAGTGTCCTTCTGCATGTGGTCAAAAATATCTTGTATGTACTGTCTTGCTAAATGTCCTTTGATATTTAGTTTATTTAATTTTATTTTTATGTTGTCAACCATGTGGATATCGCAAAGTAAATGTATGCTAGATGGAAAGCAAACCTCAAATGCATTTGACAAATTTACGTCACCGTCTGTTCCAAAAACTTGTAGATTTTTCAGATTTGGAGAGTTTTGTAATAAAGATGAAGACAACTTGAAGTAGCTATCAAATGTCTTTCTTTGGTGTAATAGCATTGGTCCTATCATAACTGGTTCTACCCCGAAAGAGTTTGTCAACATCAGGTGTCTGTAGGTGGTAATTGACACATAATATTCACCAATATTAAAAGTTGTATCGATTCCAAGAATTGACAAATTGGTCTCATTGGTACAAAATTTTTCTATTTCTGTCAATTGTCGATCGGTTGACATAAACATTGTAAATTCAGGTGAAGCTCTCACCTCTCTTAAAAATCTATCCTCGGTTTTCTCCTGTCTTTTCGCTAAATCCAAACATTCAATGACAGGATCTGGTGTAGATAGACTCTTTCTATTAAAATTACGTATTTGCTTCCTATCTCGAGCTATTTGTGACCCACATTTTATTTCGTTCAGGCCCCCTTCATCTTCTATAAGAGTATGGAAAATATCCTTTGGTTTGTTGAACTGACAGAGCTCTTTGATACGACTCTTGGTGCTCTCAAATGTTCTTTAATATTTAGAGGTTGGTGGTTCATTGCTGTTTCCATGGGCTGCAACTGTTACGGAAACTTCCTTTCCATCAAAATAATACTGGACAAGCATTTGATCCAATATTAAATCAGTGTCTGACTCTTGTAATTGAATAACAATTCTATGAAGTTTTGAGTAAGATTTGTTCGTATACTTCCTTCTTATGACTCTCAATTTCTCTGAATTTTGATGTTGATTTGATATTTCAATAGTTCCATCATTTCCAATTTTCACATGATTTGTGGTTTTCCCATTCTGAATCCAACAACCCATTCCATCACAAAGGGCATTTTTCCAATGCCCAATGGAATTAATGCTGTATACAAATACAGCATTTCTGTTAATATCTGTTGGAATTGTTCTAGTTAGTTGGTTCGGTCTTAATTTTTGAATCAGAATTTCAACAGCCTCTTTAGTAGGTATTCCATGGTTCGGTGACTTATAAATTGGTAAAAGTGGATCATTTTCATAACATTCTACAAATTCTTCTTGACATTTTGAATGTTTCTCTGGAATGTAAACGGCACTGTCAATATCAGGCAAACTGTCACTTGAATCTGACCTGCTATATTTTCTTTTGAAGAGTTGCCTTCGCACAGGTGATGGCACAGTTGAATTTTTCTCATCTTCACTCATATCACTTATGATAATGGGGGAAGGTAGAAAATCTTTTTGTTGAGTTCCCTCTTTTCCTTTCTTGATTGGGAATAATGGAAGCAGTAGAGAAGTTGAGGGTGAATGATCAATGGCTCCTTTAAAAGGTGATACAACTGCAGACATTTTTCTTCCTCTCTTCTTTGGAGTAGGTGAACTATCCGAGTCGGAGGAAATTGTCCATACAACTGGTTTTACCTGTCTGACAATTTCCTTTGGGGAATTTTTTGTCTTCCTGAGTCTAAGTTGCCCTTCTTTTTGGCATGGTTGGCTGGTCTTTTCAAGTGGTAATTTGTGGTAAGGAAATCCAGTCATTTGTGGCTTAATAACACTTTCACCTGGAACACCTTATTCACTGTCTGACTTTTCATCACCTATTCAATTGCAATTAATTAAGCTTTATTCAGCAAATATTTAGACAACTTTGAATTTTAAAATTATCCAAAACGTTAAGCAAAGTTTGTGTTACTTATAACAAGTTCGACAATAAGATTTTGATGTCCAGTTAAAAAGGATCTAGTTGAAATAAAATGGACAATTTATACCAATTGGTTAGATATTATATCATATGTTCTTACCTTTAACAGCCTCAGCATATGTTTTCTTCAGAATTATCTTCTTGGACATTTTTGAAGAAAGAGAAACACCTCAAGGATTTAGCTAGCAAGCACACAGTAATCTTGAATGTTAACAAGTACTCTTTATCAATTAATTTTTCATATATATACTCTCTTTTTGAGGTTCGTTTAGGTTTTAATTCTTAAAAATGGCACATTTTTATTGCATGTGCTAATATCATTTACCCCTCTGTGGCCCCAGATGATTTGGATTTTAGAGAACCAAGTTATCCCGACATTAGGTCACATAGACCAAAATTAAACGGTCATTGTTCACAGTTTAATCAGCATCTCTGAAACTGGGTGTGAAGTATTCTGACCTTTCACTTAATTGGAAAACAATTCTATGAGCTAATGTAATCTAACAGAGCTTTCATTTTCAATTAGTATGTTACCTAAAACAGTGACAGTTTATTCTATGTTTTAATCAAATTTAACTGTTACATAAATAATGACCACCATTGCTTTCAACACATAATTGGAAGGTGATAAAACCCCTAAACTAAATTTTATCATCTGTCACATCTTTGTTATGTCTGCTAAAACTTTTATAGGTTTTTTGACCACACAGCTGTACAATGTAGGTTAATAAAATGCTACAAGGTTGTTTGATTTTTGCAAATTCGTTCAAATAGCTACTTCCATGGTTTATATGCATTTCCATATAATCCATATTGAGGAAGATTATTCAATGATTTTTCTCTCGTTTACTTTAAATATGCAACTATCAACTTGGTTTCTTAACATGGCACTTTAAAAAGATTATCAATTCACATATACATTTACTTAAATAATATACTTTGCTATGCATTCAATATATTGGTGACTCATGTTGTTCTGCGGAAAACTAAGTTAACCCAACACTAGGTCACATATATTTTGAAAGAACCGTAGTTATTTCGTCAGTATCATGTCTATCTATTCACTTCTGGTTTAATTTTCCCAAGTTCTGACTACTTACATAAGTGTCAAAAACATAAATTTTAACTGGGTCATTGTTCCTGTGAATTACTAATCAGATGTGAAGCAGCCAACAATCATACAAAAATATTGAAGACTTTCAAACTAATGCAAATTCTTGAACGTCTTTTTCCATTCATATTTTTAAAAAATCTCAGACTCCAAAATTTGACTCCAAACTCCACTCCATAACTCCAGTCCATGAATTACACGGTGCCCTTTGTTATGGCTTGGGTCAATGCTGCCAAAGTTTCAGGAGGAATAGTGGTTGGTGAAGTGCTGACATCCCCTGTCACAGCATCAGTAGAAAGTTTTCGTTCTCCTCTTTTGTTTTGGCCACGTCGAGGTCGTTTCGCCTGGTTTGTTTTGGATTGCTGGGGTTTGCTTCTTTTTCCTGGCATAATGCTAGTAAATATACCTACAGAATTGTAAATTGAGACAGAAGAATATATCCTTATATTTAACATAATCTGTGTTAAGTTAAATATGAATGCCTAGAAGATGCAAGTAATACCATGACTTTTGCGTGTGTACATCACATGCCAATATTTTGAAAATACATTATACACACAATTAAGTATGCATAACTACAAATGGTAATGTTATTGAAAAGCAATAAACTAAAGTGATAGAAACTGAATCTTTTCTCCTAATGGTGGCTAATCGCCTGATTCTGTACTTACACTAGTTACAGACACCCTGTACCGATTACAGCTGATAACAAAAGTTATCCCGGAAATATCACAATAAAGGAAGAACCAATATTGTTTTCAAACTAAACCAAAATTTTCCCTTAATGCAAGCAAATCGCACCCCCCATTGTGCGAATGCAAAAGCAATTAATCAGCTTCTCTTGAACAGATGCCACTCCGTAAGGACTACTAGCTACATAAAACGAAGCGCTCACATCAGTAATAAATCACCACATTTGAAGTCGTTTCACCTATTGCCGTGCCAAATCACCTAGTAGGCTTTAATGCCTTGCATAAAGACGACTATGTATTGTTAATTGTTCTTCGACTATGCAATAAACTGGTCGTGGTGATCATACAATAATCTGAGAATCGAATTCTTGTAGAAAGATCGTCAACACATTCATCATAATACTTCATACCTCAAATATAGATAATACCATGAATAGAAGGAATTTACAATTCGGTATCGAACTATTAAACTCTACAATTACCATAAGCAATAAACCTAAAATGTAACAATTTCTTTCTGAAGCAACAATTTGGAACAATGAGTTTAATAGGCATATTTTAACGATAAATTTAAGTGATGATAGAAAACGAAAAAACATTGAATCATTGATCAATCAAAAACGGGTGTGCCTGCACGTGGATAGAACCAAATCACAAAGTTAATATGAACTAATTACGTTCAAAGTCATTCTCTCACTGGTACCAGTGGACGCGTGACGCAAACGTCACTTCCACGTGGACATGTAAATATCTGCCCTTGAGTGTAGACCGTCACTACATTGTACTTCGTGATAAACCTGAGAATATTCTACTTCTATCCCTAGAGAAATCAAATAAAAACCTATGAAAAAATCTCCAGGGTAAAAGTTGAAACTAAAGCGAAAAACCCAAACGGGTACAAATTGGCAAGTACAATGACTGCCTGAAACTTGTACTTAGGTCTTGCCTTAAGTACTGTAAAAACACACAGATTTTAGTAATCAACTAATACCGTACAAATAAATTGGCAGGCATTTTCTCAACGATTATTCTTTACAGAAAGGATAAATCTCGAACGCATTGTGATACATTCCTAGATAAATCAAATATAATCGATGGAAAATCGCCAGGGTAAAAGTTGAAACTAAAATGAAAAAACCCAAGCGGGTACAAAATGGCAAGTACAATGACTGCCTGAAACTTGTACTTAGGTCTTGCCTTAAGTACTGTAAAAACTCACCGAATTTTAGTAATCAACTAATACCGTAAGAAATAAATGGCAGAAATTTTCCCAACGATTATTCTTCACAAAAAGGATAAATCTGGAACTCATTAATATACATTCCTAGATAAATCAAATAAAATCGATGGAAAAATCGCCAGGAAAAACATGGTAAAAGTTGAAACGAAAACGAAAACCCAAGCGGGTACAAAATGGCAAGTACAATGACTGCCTGAAACTTGTACTTAGGTCTTGCCTTAAGTACTGTAAGGATCACAAAATTCTGGTAACTTTAACATTTCTAAATAATACCTTACAAATTTACTGGTACGAGATTTTTTTTTTTTTTTTTTTTTTTTTTTTAGTACCACAATGAACACATATACATGTTACTAACCATACCTAAATGCTATATGCAACAAAAGAATAAATCTGAAATCTTACTCCATTTTCTAGAAAACCTATTTTCCCTCTGAAATTAACGCTCCCCTTACACTCCTAAATAAATGAACATTCCCTTGTTTATTCAAGTGAACTCCGTCACAAACGAATTTCCGACTACAATCTCCTTCACAGGGAGAAATGAAATAATTCCCGTGTTCCCAAAACACACAATAACCTAGTGATGGCAATGCGGCTCTCAGTATTACATTCACACTGTCTGCTATTTCATTGTATCCAAAATTAACCTTAAATCTTGGCAATAATTTGCAGACAATTATCTTCCCAACCTTATAACGGCGATGCATCACCGACACCACCGCTTCAATTTTTGCAGCCAACAATGCAGGATCTGTACTAGGAACAATATCGCTCTCCCCAATCATCAAAACAACTATCTCGGGACCTAATTCAACGACTTTCTCTATATCCTTAGATAGTATATCGTGAACTTTCCTTCCACCTACACCCCTGTACAAAACGGAATGCGTTCTTTCAAGACCAAGATTTTCAGAATATCTGATATCTGATATCGTCACCATGCTTAAAAAATTCGTGAAAACGACGTACAATTGAGTGACCTAGAATGACAACCGAAGTTTTGCCCATTGAAGACATGATAAAATAATTTTACTCACCAAATACAGTACTTGCTAACCAATAACTCACAAACTTGAAAAAACGTCCGTCCTCCAAAGCTGTAGGTGGGAGAAGAGGCCGGAATTTTAATTGTTAGAATCTGATTGGTCAATCTCTGCCTGTCCTCAGACACGGGACAAAATAACCATCATCATGCTTAACCATACAATATCTCAGACTATGCCATTCAAGGAGGATACTTATTGATTACTATAAAAATTCTTAAGTAAACTTAAATTTATATTGTCTTGCAAGACAATAATTCATCCTTACATATTTCTTTATATTAAAAGCAATTATTTAACGTAGTTTTATTAGGTTTCTCTTGATTTTGTACCAAATAAATGTCTTTATGTAAAGGATATAAGCCAAAAACTGTCCATTCTGTGAGAGAAAGAACTGATCGAGGCCCGTGGGGCCGAGATCAGTTCTTTCTCTCACAGAATGGACAGTTTCAGGTTTATATCCTACTTAAAACATTACATCTTTTGTTCTAAGAATGAACAGACCCAGGTAAACCCACTGGCAATGATAATTATGAATAAAGCTATTTTGAATAGTCTGACAATATAACCAGTCTTGCGTAGAATTCTGTTTCTTTTGTTCACTTATTGGACAGTGTCAGGTAAGTAGTCTTCTACTGCAGGTTTATATTCACTCTATCTATAGTACTGAGCCATATCAACATGTCTTCCTCTGATGGGGAGAGCATTTTCATTGCACGATCAAAATTTAAGGATTTCAGTGAAAGTATTACAAATATGTGTTATATTCTGGATATGGAGGGTGAGAAAGTTATGGAGCCAAATTTTGATCTGAAAAGCATTGTGTTTTCGAATATTTGGATGAGGAAATAATTAACTCCAGCCAAAAGAACCCAATACGCCTATCTCATGAAATGAAATTATTCATGAAAGCGAAAATAATCATTCAGAATTAGGATATGCTAATAAAGAAAACATAAAAAAAAACGTTGTGAAGAAGTTTCGGAATGTACCTCTGAATCCAGCAGAATTCAAATACAGTATGGAAATATGTCTTTCAAATTTAAAAAAAATTGTGAATCTTACGAGTTGAAGCATATAATTTTAATAAAGGGAAATATCGCTTTTAAATGTTTCAGTGATTTTTCCGATATCTGTGTTGATTCTTACTTGTTGGGAATTTCAAATTAAATTTGTATCTCTTTGACAAATGTAATGTCTTTCTCTTATTTTCAGCCTACCTGTAGACGTCTAACAAGTTATTGGGTTTACCTGGCACTGTCCAATACGTTGACAATTACTGTCCATTATTTTTAAGAACGGACAGTATCTTTCCATTCTTCAAAAATAATGGACAGCAATTGTTAACTTATTGGACACCTACAGGTAACCTTTTCACTACAAGTGGACTTTCGTCTATATAAAAGCCTAAAAAGACAAAGGATTGCATAACAAAAATGTTTTAATAGTCTTTAAAATATATTTCTATGCCATTGAGATACATGTATTTTGACAAAAATGGTCGTCATCATTTTCACAGCTAATGTCCCTTTTAAATCTGACGCGGGTATTGAGAGAGAGAGAGAGAGAGAGAGAGAGAGAGAGAGAGAGAGAGAGAGGATATGTTACTATACATTGTATCCCATTAATAGCGCCACAATGCCAATACCAAATTATCATGAGGTCTGCGTTGACATGTCTATTGACAGCTTAATTTAAAACTTGTTTAATTTCAATATTGGGTTCTTTAACTCTCATATCTCTTTTGGAAGTCACGTAAATTTTATTTATGCATTGAATACAAAGGACACAAAATTGACAATAAGCAGCGGATTTCCTACCCAGGGACCGCCGTGAAAACATCCACACTGATTGAACTTTAATTTTAAACGAACCCGGCTGTGTTCCCACGTAATTTAATCAAATCATTGGCGATAGGGATTCTTGCGAAAGTATCTCGTGAAAGACTTGACATAGGATATTAATAGAGACAGATAAATCTTTGGGGGAGGGGTCATATTGATGGGAATGGGATTGGTAGTTAATAGACCGGCTTGAGTAGATCTTTGAAAATGTAATATTATGAATAAGGGGACACTTAAAGAAGCATAAATATCTTGATACTGGCGGTCTGGTTGCGCATAACATAATACTGCTCTCTAGTGTTCACTCGAAAATTTGGATCGCCACTAATTAACGATATTTATCAACAATCATTATGAAATATTAGCACCCCACACAGGGAGGTTAAAGGGGATATGAACAAGGAAATCTCAAAAGTAAGAAAGGGTTCTTCCTGTATTCGGCTCTGTGAATAAGTAAAAAAAAGTTTCAGCACTTCAACTGGTGAGATCCGTCAATGAGTGGAAAAAAACCTCATATGGATAATCAAGCACCATACAAAGAAAATAAGCATATTTGTTATTTTTCCTCAGGTGTAGCTTGGCTTTAGCAATTACAAACCACGAAATTGATTATATGGTGGATGGTCATGTTGTATGAAAAAACAACAACCCGTTATTTGTTATTTTTTGTAAATGTGGAGCTTTCTCCCAACCATTTAATTTTAGTAATTACAAAGGGTTGAATTGTTATACCGAAAACTGTTTCTGTTGTATGAACAATCCAGCCCGAAGCGATATTTTCAAACTCTGCAACTTCAAATCAGAAACCAACTAATTATTATTACACGACAGGCACGGACATAAAAAGGTACTTTATATGAACACCTACTTCACTGAATTGTAAAACGTTTTGTATCAACATTCAGGATGTACGCTACACCAGAGAAATTTGATGTAGATGAAAAGTGGAGGATATGTACAACAATATTTTGAATTTGAATATTTTCAAATTTACTTTATTTTGTCAAAAAATACAGTTTTAGTAGAAGGTAACATGAAATTTTTTTTAAAACCACTGCGACCTACAGTTCAGCAGTCGGTATTCTAACCTACTGAGCTACTCGGCTAGGCATTTCAATGGAAAAGGAAAAGTCAAATATTGCTGATATCGATTTTTTCATCCATATTTTTAAAGGAAGTCAGCTATTATGACGATGTAGAGTACTACCTTAAGGCGAGAACGTCACTCATAACAAGAGACGCCAAATACTGAAATGTTGAAATCTTTAAATGGACAAGAAGAACCGATCATCTGACATTTATCGAAGGTTTCAATTTACCAAACTGCGACCATAATTTCAGTAAAATTATCCACCTGTATCGGTAGATAGTGCCGACTTCAAAATGAGGGGCTTATTGGTCGTTTTATGTTTTTTCTGGTGTGTATATGCATATACCATCCAAGATCAGACACAACTTCACACAAACCTTACCTCGGGATACGACCGAAGGGTAAGGCCAGGAATCGACAGAACGACCCCCCTGCAAATTGATATCAAATTCTTCCTGACGAGTTTGAAGGAATTCTCAGAAGGACAACGTAAAATTGGTATTGTGGGATCACTTAGTCTTGAATGGACAGATTCCCTACTCCAATGGAACCCTACCAACTATGGTGGAGACCTGTACGAAACATCGCTTTTTATATCTGATATTTGGACACCTTTCCTGGTTTTGATGAATCCATTCGATAAAGTTCGGAAAGTGCTTTTAGATGGAATGTCTTGCAGAGTATATGATAACGGAAGAGTCTCGTGCCTACCACCTGATCTTTATGAAGCCACTTGTGATGCTGACGTCACTTATTATCCGTTTGATTCGCAGACGTGCACATTAAAATTTTACGTTCCCGCTCTAAACCCATCAGATATTATTCTGAGACCAAATTCTTCTACATTTGACATGTTGTTGTATGAGGAAAATGGATTGTGGTCTATCAAAAGCACTCGACTATATTACCATATCAACGTCCATAATTTTGAGGAACTTCGATTGGAAATCAACATGAAGCGAAGGACCGCGTATTACATCGCCGGATTACTTTTACCAATTGCTTTAATGAATTTTCTTCAGATTTTAGTGTTCTCCTTGCCCATGGAGTCCGGAGAGAGGATGGGATTTTCTATCACCGTTTTACTGGCTATTGCTGTGTTCCTCACAATAATACAAGACAAACTCCCCGAAGCATCAGAACCGAATGTATCGTGCTTAACCTACAAACTTTTGGTCGACATGTTGCTTGGTTGTGCTATGGTGATAGCCGTGGTACTTGGGATGAATTTCTACCATAAAGCAGACGACAAGGAAATTCCCGCCAGACTGAAGAGTTTCACACGCAGCGTGATGATGTGTCGTAAACGTAAAATATCTACAGCGTCAATACAAAAGTATGGGGATACGGAGAAATCTGCAGTAGAATGTGTAAACGATGACGCAGACAGTGACGTCACAAGTAACGTCACTTGGAATGATGTCGGATTAGCTTTCGACAAGTTGTGTATAATCCTTTTCCTTGTTTTACTGATTTCTAGTAACTTTATATACCTTGCAGCTATGGCAATAATGAGTTCATGACGACTTGATTAACCAGAATTTAAAATCGTTCTGTGTCATCAATACCCCAACACACTCACAAATAACTGTCCAGCGTACTTACTTGTTAGTGTCCGATTCGATTCCTCATCACCTCAAAGTTCTATTACTGTGCATGTATGTATAATGTTTTAAAATGTGTTTTATGGTATCTAATCGGTTAAAGAGCTTTTTAGTTCAAGTTACTTGTTTATTGTAAATAGTTTCGATTTTGAATAAAAATTACTTACTTACATTAAAGATGAAATGTGAAGATAAGGAGCAGTGATCAATCTCATAACTCTTATAAGCAATACAAAATAGAGAGTTGGGCAAACATGGACCCTTGGATGTACCAGAGGTGGGATCAGGTGTCTGAGAAAGTAAACATCCCCTGTCAACCGGTGACACCCGCCTTGAGCGCTATATCTTGCTCAGGTAAACGGAGTTATCCTTAGACAAAATCAATGTGCCAAGAACGGCCAAACAATCGGTATGAAACACGTTAAACAGCATTTGACCCATTGATACGTTGTATTGGCAATCTAGATTGCTATAACAACTATATAATTTACGATATGCTGACTTTAAATGAGACTGTTGAAATCCCTGCATTATCGACTTATTTGTCAGTAGCCTGCCTCGATTTAAAAACTGATCATAAGCAGAACAAGATTTTCCATATCGAATCAGTTGTAAGATATGAACACCATATGCAGGAGATAATGGAATATTGCTACATAAATATGGGAAGTTGACGATGAAGAAGCTGAAATCCCCTTTTTATCTTAAAGTCAAGTTGTTAGTTTGCCGTTAATATCTATTTTCAACAAGAGATGTTTGTAAAACACATATGCACCCCATGGTGCAAAATTGAAAAGGGTTATACACACACATCATTTAATTGAGAGTAGTATAATCAATTCAAAATATTGAGCAGACAATATCTTCCTATGTCAAGAGTGGATTGACCATGTGACCTAAAAATCAATAGGGGTCATCAACTCCTGAATATGTTCCAGTGTACCAAGTTTGATGTCTGTCAAGCAAAGGGTTCTCACGCTATTGAATGTACAGTATATTCCTATGTCAGTTTGACTCTTGACCTTTGACCATGTGACCTCAAAATGAATAGGAGCCATCTTCTCATACTAATGTACCAAGTTTGATGTGTCAAGCAAAGGGTTCTCAAGATATTGAGCGGACTGTATATTCCTATGTGCAGTTTGACCCTTGACCTTTGACCACACGGCCTCAAAATCAATGGGTGTCATCTTCCCGTGATGATGTACCAGTGTGCCAATTTTAATATCTGTCAAGCAAAGGGTTCTCAAGACATTGAGCAGACAGTATATTCCAATGTCCAGTTTCACCCTTGACCTTTGACCATGTGACCTGAACATCAAAAGGGGTCGTCTTCTCCTGAAGATGTACCAGTGTACCAAGTTTGATGTCTGTCAAGCAAAGGGTTCTCAAGAAAGATATTGAGCAAACAGTATATTCCAATGTCCAGAGTAGATTGACCCTTGACCTTTAACCTTTTGACCTAAAAAACAATAGAGGTCTTCTTCTTTTCATAACCAACCCACATATGAAATACCATTACGATCAAGTAAATGGTTCTCAAGATATTGATCGGACAATATGTGGTCTACCGACCGACCGACAGGTGCAAACCAATATGCCCCTTTTCTTTGAGTAAAACATTACTTAACCGCCGAGTTTCACCTGGAAAAAAACTATTTGGTAAACAATGCGCACCCCTTTCTCACACCAAAAACCCTTGAAAAAATTGCATATCATATTCGACAAAGTACGGTACTATGCTACACATCGACGTATTCTTCATGATATTCAAGCATAAATATGATGGTTTGACGAGAAAATCAGGAAAAATAGGCTAGATTTGGTCATAAAATTTTCATTTATTTGTCTCAAATGAACAATTTGCATCTAGATTTTGAATTTTCCTCGGACCCCCACCTCTTTAAGAGGGGACAAGCCCCTCCCGCACTCTTCCCCTCTTCGCATCGCGACTCGGCCGTCTACTTTCAGCTGCCGGATTAGTCACAAATCAGCAGGACTAGTAAATTATAGATTCTAGTAGTCCTTTTCACTAGTATAGTGAAAAAACTTAGTGTCAAAAACTGATTAGATCTTACACCTTTCATTATTTTGACAATTGCTGGAAAATAAAAATATCTTTGACTGACGGCATTATATATGCTGATGCACTGTCATAGTGATTGACTTTGGTACTGTTAATAGACAGTCTCTGCTTAATTCATCATTAGAAACTGACCGAAAAGGAATTGTTGAATGATTTATTAGACAAGGAAACCAAGGTTATTTCATATCTCCGACTAAATCGGCATGTATCAAAAGGTAGAAGGGGGAAGATAAAAAAATATCCGATCCTCTCCCATGCGGACTTCGGACGTGGTTTGAGACAATGAATATGATTTATGATTCAAACTATTTTCCTTTGCGTAAATACTAATGCATTTAAAGATTTCTTATATAATGACAATTGTCAGGAACCGGTATATTTTTTTTCAAATAAAGAGTGTAAATAGATGCAAGTGTATATGCTAAAACATTGAATATAATACCGACAAGATTATTCTATGTTAGGTTTTTCATGGTGTCAGTGTCAACTCTTGTGTATAACTTATCACATTGTTTGTAAATCTTATCACATCCTATAAGGTTCACATTCGGTCTGATTGTCGTGTGTTGAATTTTAAAAAAAAAAAACAACTTCTCAAGTTTGTTTTATAATATTTCTTTTCACATATATTCTTAATGAATTTCATGTTCTTTTTAATACATGTACAATCCAATGTAGCATTGGTTAGTGCGTGTTCCTTCGCTGAAAACATTTAGTGCGCTTGAAAAAAAGAACAAAGTGTACATATACACACAAGAATAACCACGCGCTTCGTACATATATAATATTCATTTAATTTAGATTAAAACAATGCAAAGTGGATGCAAATGTAAATACAATGTTAAATTTGAATGAATATATATGGGTTGCTCTACAATTCTTAGATACAATTACACTAATCGTCCTTCAAATTACAGCACCCGCCGCATCGAATCATTTACAATTGGTTAAAACTTTCGGAAAAAATCAATTAAACTTTTCAAATAAAAATCATAGTGCACATTTGTTTAATAAAACTTTGAGCATATGGCGACATAAAATGGATTATTTTCATATTGAGTTCATGACATAGCTTTCTTGTTCATGACGTCGCATAAAGTAACGTCAAAATGGCACAACGTTATCGTAAACTATACTGTATCTACATATGTATTATACATAAGTAAAGCTTTTTACGAAGACATCATCAACATTTTATGGAAGTATACACCATATGAAAGAATTTTGAGGAATATCATTTAATTTGGACACGGGGCCATTTGGCCCCAAACGTACCTTGTCCTTTCCTAGTATGAAACAGACGTGGCCGAGTCTGTGGTGTCTTTAATATCGAGTTCACAGGTATATATCGAAGCGACATATGAATTAAAATTATTATTAATAGATAAAACGTTGTTGATATATCTTAATACCTCGATTTAAAAACTGATCATACACAGAACAAGCTTTTGTGTATCGATTGATTGATTGATTTGTGTTTTCCCGCCACACTCAACAATTTTTCAGTTATCTGGTGGCGCCCAGTTTTTATTGGTGGAAAAGAGAGCGCCGATACAATGTACCTGGGAAGAGACAACCGACCTTCCGAAAGAAAACTGGGAAACTTTCTCACTTACCGGCGCGAGCGGGATTCGCGCCGACAGAGGTGAGAGGCCGTGTGATTTTGAGCGCAATTTTTTGTGTATCGAATCAGTTAAGAGGTATTCGTATAAACACCATATGCAGCATTCTCTCACCAGAGGGCGTGTTACGCAAGCTTCACATACACCTCTGTCAACACTTGAAATCACGTGACAATATAATCACATGATATAAACAATCATTTTCGGTTTCCTTTCCCTTTAAAAATCCTGGCAACAGGTGATACACCAGACTCTTTTCATAACCCACTGACACTTTAATAAGTGCATATTTACATTTAGCTGTTTGTCTCATATTTTACAAGTTTTATCGTATTTTTACAGCCTTTCTTACTTTTGATTCCATGTTTCCATTTAAATCGCCACCACGTGTATGTCCTACATTCATACGCATATTACGAAGTAGTTCCAAATTTATGATCAGAAAACGGTGATTTTAAACAATTTACAGTAAGCATCAATTTAACTGGACCAAAAACATATCATAATAGTCCAAAACATAAATGTTAGATAATAGAAACTTTTACAAGATTTCTGTAAAAAGCCGTTGACAGAGGTGTAGTGCGAGGAGCGCACGGAACTCTGGGTAGAGAATGTATATGCAGGTGATAATGGGATATTACATGGTACATAAATATCGGATGTTGACAATGGAGAAGTTGAAATTCCGTTTATCATAAAGTTGAGTTGTTAGTTTACCGTTGATATCTATTCTCAATAAAAATATCTAAGTATGAAGCAGAAGTGGACGATTCCGTGGTATTTTTGATTTCGAGTTTTTGTTTTTTTTTCCCTCGAATTTTGGTTCGAATTTTTACATTAAAGATGTATACATGTTTAATTGTTTACATTAAATTTTGATACAGATATCAATACTACCAGTATGTTATGGAGGAATAAGCATCCCCTGTCGACCGGTCACACCCGCGGTGAGCCTTATATACTGTTCAGGTAAACGGAGTTACCGCAGTCAAAATCAGTGTGCCAAAAACGGCTTACCAATCGGTATGAAACACGCCAGACAGCAATTGACCCAATGATAGGTGGTATTGACGAACTAGATCGTTATAACGACCATAGAATTAGCGAAATGCTGACTTCAATCGAGACTGCTGAAACCCTTGTACCATCAACTTGTTTGTCAGTAGCTTACGTCGATTTAAAAACTGACTATACGCAGAACAAGCTCTTGCATATCGAATCAGTTGAGATATATAAACACGATATGCAGGATATAATGGAATATTCTACATAAATATGGGAAGTTGACGATGGAGAAGCTGAAATCATCCTGTTTGTCATGATTCCTATACATGTGAAATATATAGAATTTGTAGATATACAAATACAAACTGTCGTTAGGCTGAATGCTTTCTGACGTGCTTCATACCAATTATTGGGCCAAACATTACATACTGATTTTTTACTACATATTACCCCGTTTACCTGATCTGACAAGATAGGGGCATCTAGGCGGGTGTGACTGGTCAACAGAGGATGCTTACCCGGTAATCCTCCTAGGCACTTGATCCCACTTCTGATGTGTCCAGAGGTTCTTGACTGTCCTACTCTCAATATTTTGTATTCTTTATAGGATTTGTGAAATTGATCACTGTTTGTTATGTTTACTTTTCATGTACTTAATGTTAAAACTTACCGACGTCATTATTTTCTTTCTGACCTCGTGGAGAGTAGGCGCGTGCAATACATACATTCTACAAATAAGGTTGACCGAAAATAGCCAAGTGTTTTAACCAAGAATGACATTTAATTTCGGTATATAGGCTTTAGTGTAGAGTGAAATTACATTTAGTTTACATTACTTAATTAGTTGTACACCGCCGCTATAGATACATTAACCATGTTAGTTTGATAGCAAATAAATCTTATCTATCGGTACCTTTAAAGCTACCTGTAACTAAATGTCGTCCTAGATAGCTCAACATCAGGCTCTGTCGAATCACCTTTTGATTCTGTAAATTGATTTCCAATACCAGCCAATTCTACATCATAAATAGAGGTGTCGGTTATGATACAGTATTGAAGTACCTATCATACAAGGTGGTGTTATACAGGACCACATTGCAGATATTTCACGTTCACTGGATTTCAGTTATGCATTCTGATGTCTATTGACAACCTTATTAAAATCTCGTTACATTTCAACACTGGGTTCTTTAACCTTTGTTGTGTTTTGCGTGTCACTTTTGATTCATATTGGATAGAGCGAAGCCGTGATTCCCTCACATGACTGGCAATAGACAGCGAATTTCCTACTTCGGAACAGTGAAAGCTCGCTAAATCTAGTCGATGTGTTTGAAAATGGATTTCTTTTTAAATAAATCTAAATATTATCGCACGTGAGCCAGTCACTAAACCTTTGTAGAGTCGGACTGTATCCAAAAGTATACTGTACATGTAAAAGATTTAATATTGATAGAAAATTGAAAGGGACAGGCAGTTTTCATTTCGTTTATATTTCCATGGATGACAAATACTATTTTACTAAAATACTTATTTACACAGTATTTACAGTGGAAAACGTCCTCTATCAATAACAAGATATAGGGCATTTACTTAAGAGACATCATATGTTAATGTAAAATACGTTGAAATTCTAAATTGGCCGAGGCGAGTCAAACGAAACTTTTGCCAAGCTTTAAAGCTCCCTTCCAGTCGGATGTATCTAAATATACACGATAAACAAATCTATTTTAAAAAAACACGATGTTTCTGTGATATCCACAGCAACTGGAAGATACCACAATACAAACATGAGAGGCTTGCTGATAGTTTTATGTTATTTCTGCTGTGTGGACGGATATACCATCCAAGATCAGACACAACTTCACACAAACCTTACCCCGGGATACGATCGAAGGGTAAGGCCAGGAATCGACAGAACGACCCCCCTGCAAATTGATATCAAATTCTTCCTGACCAGTTTGAAAGACTTTTCGGAAGGACTAAGTAAAATTGGTATTGTGGGATCACTTAGTCTTCAATGGACAGATTCCCGACTCGCATGGAACCCTACCAACTATGGTGGAGACCTGTACGATACAACACTCTTTATATCTGATATTTGGGTACCTTTTCTGGTTTTGATGAATCCATACGATAAATTTAGAAAGGTACTATTAGACGGAATGTCTTGCAAAGTATCCTCTAAAGGAGAAGTTTCATGTTCACCTCCTGACCTTTATGAAGCCACTTGTGATGCTGACGTCACTTATTACCCGTTTGATTCGCAGACGTGCACCTTGAAATTTTATGTTCCCGCTCTAAGCCCGTCAGATATTATTCTTAGGCCAAGATCTTCTACATTTGACATGCTGTTGTACGAGGAGAATGGATTGTGGTCTCTCACAAGCACTCGTCTATATTATCACGTCAACGTGTATAATTTTGAGGAAC
Source organism: Ostrea edulis (assembly GCF_947568905.1). NCBI lineage: Eukaryota > Metazoa > Mollusca > Bivalvia > Ostreida > Ostreidae > Ostrea > Ostrea edulis. The sequence continues at coordinate 86,126,426 of NC_079165.1, read as the reverse complement.
TTCGACTGGAAATCAACATGAAGCGAAGAACCGAGTATTACATCGCCGGGTTAATTCTACCTATCTGTTTCATGAATTTTCTTCAGATTTTAGTGTTCGTTTTGCCCGTGGAGTCCGGAGAGAGGATGGGATTTTCTATCACCGTTTTACTGGCTGTCGCTGTGTTCCTCACAATAATACAAGACAAGCTACCCGAGGCATCAGAACCGAATGTATCGTATTTAACTTACAAACTTTTGGTCGACATGTTGCTTGGTTGTGCTATGATGATAGCCGTGGTATTTGGGATGAATTTCTACCATAAAGCAGACGACAAGGAGATTTCCGCCAGACTGAAGAGTTTCACCCGCGGCGTGATAATGTGTCGTGAACGTAAAATATCTACAGCGTCAATACAAAAGTATGGGGATACGGAGAAATCTGCAGTAGAATGTGTAAACGATGACGCGGGCAGTGACGTCGCATGGACCGTCACTTGGAACGATGTTGGATTAGCTTTCGACAGACTGTTTTTAATTCTTTTCGTTGTTTTATTGGTTTCTAATAATTTACTATATCTTGTGATGATGGCAGTCATCGGTTCATGATAATTTACTATATCTTGTGATGATAACAGTAATCGGTTCATGAAAATTTGAGTGGAACTTCGACATATCATTTTTAAAAGTTGCTTTTCTATATGAAGTGATTTGTCCAACAGAGACACTTTTGTTGTATCCTTAAATCTTTCCTCATCTCGAAAATTGTGATCAATGCTTTACATGATATGATATGATAATATATGCAAGTAAACTCAGGTCACCTATTGCAATTGGTTTTCGTCCGTCGTCGTCCGTCGTGCGTTGTGCTTTAACAATTGAACATTTTTAACTTCTTAATAACTACCAGTCCAATTCTTTTCAATTTGGTATGAAGCATCATTTGGACAAGGGGAACATCAATTGTAAATTTCAGGACTCCTGCACCCCTGGGGCTCTAGAGGCGGGGCAAAAACTGCCCAAAATTGACCACTTTTCAAAAAATCTTCTCAAGAACCACACACATGTAAGAAAACCTAAATGCATAGTGATGAAGAGCAGGAAGGCCACTACCAAAATTATAAATTTCATGATCCTCGGAGTAGGGGTTCTGACCGCAGGGCGGGGCCAAACTTGTTGTATAGTGTTTATATGTAAAACACTTAAATAGCATCTTCTTTAGTGCTCTTGATACTAAATTGAAACTAAATGTATAGAGCAGGTAGTCTTTTACCAAAATTGTAAATTTGATTTCCCCCAGAGTAAGGGTTTGATCCCAGGGTGGAGCCAAACTTAGTATATAGTATTTATATGTAAGTTTGCTGATACTGTATAAAATTTAAATGCATACTTAGGAATAGCAGAAAAGAATGTACAAAAAAATGGTGAATTTCACACCCCAGCATTATGACTTTAGGTGAGTTCAAATTATTCACACATTTTGATGTTTTAACGTAAATACACCTATTATTTAAAGCCTTTCAGCAGTGTATGCACTTTTGAGGGCAGTGAAGTTTTAAGAACACATCTTGTTTTATACTGTTGCTGAACATTAGAATTTAGCTTGGATGTTCAGAATAGGAAAGTTTTTCTAGATTTCATAGCCCATGGAAATAGTGATACTTTTTCACTAGTATTCAGGTGACCGATAAGGCCTGTGGGCCTCTTGTTTTTATTTGTGTTTTTGTTGTTTAGGTCATGAAAAGTGAAGATAACAAACAGTGATCAATCTCTGAACTCCTATATCAGAGATAACTGTGATTCTCACTTGTAAATGCTTAGCGCTTGGCGAAGGAACAATCACTTCCTAGATTTAAGTAGGACCAGGAAGTTAATGCACCTATCTCTTGTTCGTGTTGGATTTTATGCACCTATCTCTTGTTCTTGTAGGATTGTATGCACCTATCTTGGTCTTGTAGGATTTTATGCACCTATCTTGGTCTTGTAGGATTTTATGCAACTATCTTGGTCTTGTAGGATTTTATGCATTTATTTCCTGTTCGTGTAGGATTCTATGCACCTATTTCTTGTCCGTGAAGGATTTTATGACCTATTTCTTGTTCGTGTAGGATTATAAGCACCTATCTCTTGTTCGATTAGGATTATAGACACCTATCTCTTGTTCATGTAGGATTTAGTTTTGTGAGTATATTTGTGGTAGTGAAATAATGGTTTCACATTCCACAATTTAGATTTGAATATAATTCATAAAACTTAAACTTGGATCCATTTTTTTAAAAAAACTATTCAGACTAAAACATCTGCACATGCAATTAGTTTGATCCAATTTAGGATATGAGTTCATGATATTCTAACTGGAATTGTATTGTGCAAGAACGAAGACAATACACATACATGTATATGGCCTTTTGAGGATGTCAATTCCTAATATTTACATTTGCCAATGCACTTCCTTATATGACAGTACTAATGAAATCGATGTTCAATTTCGTGTGACATGAACTTGGTCACGTGATCAGTTTGTTCTTGCGTATGAATACAATCACCGCTTCAAAAGTCAGTTCGATCCGCCACTGCAATGACATAACAGAAACAAACACAGCAGGATATTTATACAGATTTTATTTTGTAAACAAACAAGAATTTCATCAATTTATAAAACAGAAACATTAAACATAGCATTATCTTGTTTCATTCTATACAGTTTTAAATACCGTCTGCAACTTCTGCATGGCGAATTAAAAAAGTTCTATGATATTGGAAGCGAAAACATGTAGGCAGAGTTATAAGCCTATTTACTTTATGATGATAAGTTAACCTGTTGTTTCCTGGCAACTTCCATCACGGCTATGACTCGGCATGATCATAAGCGAGGCTGGTTTCGAGGCTCGAAAAATTTACATGTTCATGTCAGGGTACCGGTGCGAGTCTTCATTAAAATCCTACAACAGAAATCTCTCAAGTGAACAAAAAGTCTGTCAGATCGTTCTTATTTTCTTTTACACACACTGAAGGTAAATAAAAGACGCAACCTACCTGAATTTTGTCTAAATCTGTCCTACTGCCTTGAATCGTCTCCTGCATGGCTACAACCGCGAGTCCTAACGATGAACATACCGTTGTTTCTTTCCAAAAACCTGACTAAGAGCTTAACGTTAACTTGACCCATCATATCCACCATAAATTCTCTCGGATCCTTTGAATTTCTGTCGAAATCTGTGATCAACAATTGCGTTTTCAACTCAGTAAGCTAGACCGACACCAGTTTCTCCATCGCTGATCGCGACCAAATCACATCACGGATGTAGTTTACTCCACTCTTCTTGTCGTCATCTCAGTTAACTTTAGGCTCTAAATTACCTTTATTTTACACATGTTTCGTCTTTTGTTAACATTTTCAATTAAATATCTATATCATATTCTCTTTGATATTGTTCCTAATTTTTTATTCGATAAAACTCTGACGAACTATATTTTGTGTTCTACGATCGTTATTTTGGTCATCTGCTACATAATCATGGAAGCTCGGTAAGAACACAAATCAAAATAGAAAATATAAATATAAGAAATAAAATATCATTTTTGACTGTTATTGGAATATGACATGAAGTTGGTACGTGATCAAATTTACTATAACGCCCTTTGGACGTTATAGGATTTGATCACGTGACCAAATTCATGTCATATCCCAACAATATTCAAAAATGATATCTTATTTCTTAAGTGAATATAGTCCTAGCATGAAATGAAAGATCAATATATTTTCATGCGAGGTCCATTTGGAGGATTATTGAACATAGACATTAACGGAACACTAACAACTCAAATTTTAAACAAACAGCTTTGTATTGTTAACTTCCAATGTTTTATCAATATTCCATTAATCAAGTTCATATGGTATTTACCGGTATGTCTCACAGTTGGTTGGATGCGCGAGAGCTTGTTATGCATTTAATAATCGAGATAGGCAACTAACAAATAAGTTCGTAAGGCATCAACAGCCTCGTTCAAAGTCAGCATTTCTTAAATTCTATGGTCGTTATTATAACGATCTAATTTGCATGAAATCCCAGAAGGCTCATTCGACATTCAAAATCTGAATGTCGAAAGAGCCTTCTGGGCTTTCGTATATTTGCAATTACAGCATGCCAATATGGCGAATGCTGTCTGATGTATTCCATACCAATTGACAGGCCGTTCTTTACAAACATTTAATTACATATTCCGTTTACCTGATCAAAATATGAGGCCCATGGCAAGTGTGACCGGTCGATAGGGTATGTTTACTCTCCCTAAACACTTGATCCCACCTCTGGTGTGTCCAGGGGTCCGTGTTTGCTCTATTATTAATTAGTTATTCTTCATGATAGTTTTTTTTAGATTGGTCACTGTTCGTAATCTTCACATTTTTATTGTACTGAATCAAAAGATTAATTGACTAGTATGATATAATTGACTAACATTATGATATAATTGACTAGTATGATGATATAATTGACTAGTATGATATAATTGACTCACATCATGATATACTTGACTAGTATGATGATATAATTGACTAATATGATATAATTGACCCACATGATGATATACTTGACTAATATGATATAATTGACTCACATGATGATATAATTGACTAGTATGATATAATTGACTAGTATGATGATATAATTGACTAGTATGATGATATAATTAACTAGTATGATGATATAATTGACTAGTATGATGATATAATTGACTCACATGATGATATAATTGTCTAGTATGATATAATTGACTCACATGATATAATTGACTAGCATGATATAATTGACTAGTATGATATAATTGACTCACATGATGATATAATTGACTCACATGATGATATAATTGACTAGTATGATGATATAATTGACTAGTCTGATATAATTGACTAGTATGATATAATTGATTAGTATGATGATATAATTCACTAGTATGATGATGTAATTGACTAGTGTGAGGATATAATTGACTCACATGATGATGTAATTGACTATTATGATATAATTGACTAGTATGATGATATAATTGACTAGTATGATAATATAATTGACTCACATGATGATATAATTGTCTAGTATGATATAATTGACTCACATGATGATATAATTGACTAGTATGATATAATTGACTCACATGATGATATAATTGACTAGTGTGGTGATATAATTGACTAGTACGATATAATTGACTAGTGTAATGATATAATTGACCAGTATGAATATATAATTGACTCACATGATGATATAATTGTTTCGCCTGATGATGTAATTGACTCACATGATGATATAATTTACTAGTATGATATAATTGACTAGTACGATATAATTGACTAGTGTGATGATATAATTGACTAGTGTGATGATATAATTGACTCACATGATGATGTAATTGACTGGCATGCTATAATTGATTAGTGTGATGATATAATTGACTAGTATGATGATATAATTGACTAGTATGATATAATTGACTAGTACGATATAATTGACTAGTATGATATAATTGACTAGTGTGATAATATAATTGACTAGTATGATGATATAATTGACTAGTATGATATAATTGACTAGTATGATGATATAATTGACTAGTATGATGATATAATTGACTAATATGATGATATAATTGACTCACATGATGATGTAATTGACTAGTATGATATAATTGACTAGTATGATGATATAATTGACTAGTGTGATGAAATAATTGACTAGTATGATGATATAATTGACTAGTATGATATAATTGACTAGTATGATGATATAATTGACTAATATGACGATATAATTGATTAGTGTGATGATATAATTGACTAGTATGATGATATAATTGACTAGTATGATATAATTGACTAGTACGATATAATTGACTAGTATGATATAATTGACTAGTGTGATGATATAATTGACTAGTATGATGATATAATTGACTAGTATGATGATATAATTGACTAATATGACATAATTGACTAGTGTGATAATATAATTGACTAGCGTGATGATATAATTGACTCATATGATATAATTGACTAATATGATGATATAATTGACTAATATGATGATATAATTGACTACTATGACATAATTGACTAGTGTGATGAAATAATTGACTAGTATGATATAATTGACTAGTGTGATGATATGATTGACTAGTATGATGATATAATTGACTCACGTGATGATATAATTGTCTAGTATGATATAATTGACTCACATGATGATATAATTGACTAGTATGATGATATAATTGATTAGTACGATATAATTTACTAGTATGATATAATTGACCAGTATGAATATATAATTGACTCACATGATGATATAATTGTTTCGCCTGATGATGTAATTGACTAACATGATGATATAATTGACTAGTATGATATAATTGACTAGTACGATATAATTGACTAGTGTGATGATATAATTGACTAGTGTGATGATATAATTGACTCACATGATGATGTAATTGACTAGTGTGATGATGTAATTGACTAGTGTGATGATATAATTGACTCACATGATGATATAATTGATTAGTATGATGATATAACTGACTAGCGTGATGATATAAATGACTATCATGCTGTCAAGGTTGACCAACATGTTGATATACCTAGCAGTTTTAAACCATCGGCTATTGTTTTGGCAATTGACAAACATATTGATATACCGAAGAAATGTGTTAACGTCATTGATTAGCATATTGATACAATATACAATTGATTATATAATGATTAACATCTTGACATAATTAATTTGAGGGTCATATCATTATTTATTTAGGGTCATATTATTTATTGAGGATCATAACATTATTTATTTTTATAACTGACTAGCATACTGACATAATTAGTTTGAGGGTCAACAAACATGCATTTTAATAACTAATTCTCGTGTTGATATATCATCAATTGGCATGTTGACGGAGATAAAATGCAAGTGAACTTATTCAATTTCCATTTTCTATTCAGTGCGTTGGAAATGAGTTTAATTTTATAAAAATCTCATCCGTAATTTTTTTTTTTTGGTGTGATTTCACACCTCTGAATGAAATATGCATCACAAAATAGGCTATCCTCTCTGACTATTGGAATATAAAGTACGCTATCCTCTCTCGGTCTATTGGAATATAAAGTAAGCTACTCTCTCTGTCTATTGGAATATAAAGTAAGCTATCCTCTCTGTATATTGGATATAAAGTAGGATATCCTCTCTGTCTATTGGAATATAAAGTACGATATCCTCTCTGTCTATAGGAATATAAAGTAAGCTATCCTCTCTGACTATTGGAATATAAAGTAAGCTATCCTCTATGTCTATTGGATATAAAGTAGGATATCCTCTCTGATTATTGGAATATAAAGTAAGCTATCCTCTCTGTCTATTGGATATAAAGTAGGATATCCTCTCTGACTATTGGAATAAAGTAAGCTATCCTCTCTGTCTATTGGAATATAAAGTACGCTATTCTCTCTGTCTATTGGATATAAAGTACGATATCCTCTCTGTCTATTGGAATATAAAGTACGATATCTTCTCTCTGTCTATTGGAATATAAAGTACGCTATCCTCTCTCTGTCTATTGGAATATAAACTACGATATCCTCTCTGTCTGTTGGAATATAAAGTACCCTATCCTCTCTCTAACTATTGGAATATAAAGTACGATATCCTCTCTGTCTATTGAAATATAAAGTCAGCTATCCTCTCTCTGTCTATTGGAATATAAAGTACGCTATCATCTCTCTGTCTATTGGAATATAAAGTAAGCTACTATCTCTGTCTATTGGAATATAAAGCTATCCTCTCTGTCTATTGGAATATAAAGTAAGCTATTCTCTCTTTGTCTATTGGATATAAAGTACGATATCATCTCTCTGACTATTGGAATATAAAGTAAGATATCCTCTCTGTCTATTGAAATATAAAGTACGCTATCTTCTCTCTGTCTATTGGAATATAAAGTAAGCTATTATCTCTCTGTCTATTGGAATATAAAGTAAAATATTCTCTCTGTCTATTGGAATATACAATAAGCTATTTTCTCTCTGTCTATTGGAATATAAAGTAAGGTATTATCTCTGTCTATTGGAATATAAAGTCAGCTATATCCTCTCTGTTTATTACAAATGAGTCCTGTGAATGCAAAGTAAGCTATCCTCTCAAAAGATGATCTAATGTGGAGGATATGGAGTTTAAAATGCGGCGAGGGTGGTTTTCATTTTTGTAGTTCAGTCATAATAACACGCTGTTTATATGACGTCATCAAAAGCAGAATTATGGGTGTATGGAAGCTGCTTCGTGGTATGGTGTAACAAGATTTTTTTTCAAAGTTTGAACTCAAATTTCAGGGGTTTCCACCTAGAGGACTTTTGATATGTTAACAGTGACCGCATAAAGTATCGCACAGATTGAAAATTAATTCTTTTGCAATTAGTTTGATTTGAAAATGTTAATTGACTGGACTATTGTGTTTAATTGCCCGGTTGCTGGTCTGTATAGGCCTACATTAGACTGCAGTTAATTCACAAGAAAATCAGCTGTTATCCAAACAAGTGGAACAATTTAATTTAAGTTATTCTAAAGATCTATTCACCTTTGGAAAATATTTGTTCCATACTACAATGTACGTTATTGATGAATTCATTGTTGTTAGCAGAATGGATTCCATAATTGCGATCTATTTACTTCTGTTATTTCTTCATAATAGATATATCGCGTGGTCCCTGACTGTATTGTATTTTGTATTGGGTGGTATTCTCTATTTCCGACTGATTGAACATTTAAACACCCCGTGCAGTCTACTGGCGTCATTTCATAATTGATATTTTATACATGTGTAGACTTGGTTTTATAGCATCATTCTGCTGACGGTAATTCTTAAACAAATAACTGAACTGGAAAGTAACTACATTTATCAAGTTCTTTTTATTGATCTTTTTTTTTTCATTTTTCTTACAAGAATGAGATGTCTTACGTATTGACGCCATCATTTGCATGTTGACATGATCAACCTTCATTTGATTTGAAAAACATTGCCTTGCACATAAGGAACAGAATAATATCATCACATTTATCCCAAAACTAGCGTGTACCGTGACATCCTTATGATATTTGTAAACACGGTCACTTTTTACATCGGGTGCGGACTGTCTGTTTCGTACTGCTTTGGTTTCGGTGTGGGTGGAAATGCACAGCATTTTGTATTCTGTCGAAAATGGTTTGAAGATCCTTTGGGCCATACAGGTTCTCTCTCCCAACGTCAAGCAATCAATGCTCTTTTTTAATAGTCGTGTTTCGTAGGAATTTCCCTCACTGTAAAACGTGCGGTACTCAGCAAAAATGTATTTTTCAGTCTATAAGTCATGGTCGATAACTCGTAGTATGGAAGTTATATGGCCCAGCTAAAATAGAGAAGTGCATGACATCGAAAGAAAAATTAAGGTAACTCATTACACTAAAATTTTATTTAATGGCTCGCTAAAACATCTCTTATGAAGTATGATTTCACCCTCGAAAGAGTGATACAAGCTCTCAACAGTTAACTATTGTCATTTATCATTATTTAAATAAATGCCTTTAATCCATGGGCAGGCATGACAACTCCTGCGACCTTGTCCAACTCCAAACGTTTTGGCGACCATATGCTTAATCATATTTTATAGCATGTAATCAAGCCTGTACTGACACTGATCATCTGCAGCATTGTCCGGCCATTTTACAATTTTTCTAGCAGAAGATATTTGGAATAGAAATCCATCAACATCGACATTATGCCGCCCAAGAAACGACGCGTTAACAGCAAAACCAAGAGCCGTAAACCGTATAGTACAGGGGTTAAAATCTGAAACAGAGGTGAAACGGCGAGGTCAACAAAATCAAAGGCTGCGGGCCAAAATCTTACCCCCATAATGGTATACCTTCGTGATGAGCCCCACGTGGTCACCAGTTTTCCGCCCGAGCCAATTCCCCAGGGTGTCGGTGCTGTATGTGAAGCTCAAGCGGGACAGGGTCAACAGGTCACTATGTTATCAACTTTGTTGGTCATGATTCTATGTATCACTATAATCAGTCAGGCGAAAATCATGAAACATTAACAGGCTTACCGTTTGGTGAACGGTTCATGTCAGTCGGCCAAATGCCGAGTAAAGCATATTTGACTCAGTAGGATGTCATGTATCTCCGGCCATTAAATCTAAAATTTGGGCAGGGCAGTACATGATATGCCCCCCTTTTTAAGCAAGCCCGCGACCTGCGCACTGACCCCCATGTTATTGGGGAGCTTGTTATCAAGGATGGGCAAATCATGATTGAAAAGCAGCAGCTTAAAACTATAACTAACATTCATACTTGGACAACAGCTTTTATTATTTACATGTCTATTTCTTTAGAGAAGTTCTCATACAGGGGTAAGGAACTCTTAAAATACATGCACAACATTTGAGTCGCAGCTAGCAGAGTGGGCCATGCTGGTTGGTCCAAGTATGACGAGCAATATCGCCTTAAAAAAGAGCTGTATCCATCCTCATCATGGGGAGTTGTAGATTTAGAATTGTGGGTTATGTACATATCAGCCCCACAGCTTGAACAGTCAACTCGGGTTACTGACAGGGATTCGGTCAACAATGGGAATAATTTTCCCTTTCGTGGCAATTTTAGACAAAAACAACCAATCACACAGGGACACAACACTCAGGGCGGGGGACAAGGGGCCAAATATAACCAAGTCAGCACGCTTAGCACCTATGATGGTCAAACAAAAGTTAGATAGGAAGTTAGCTTGGGTAGAATGGTCATCCCTTTTCCTACTTTAAGAGTTTCACCAGTCGGACTTGTACCCAAAAAAGATGGTGACCAACGTTTGATTCATCATCTATCATATCCACAATTCGAGTCTGTCAATTACTTTATTGACCCAGATATTTGTACTGTCAAATATAGTAATGTAGATGAAGCAGTTCTTATGATCCAAAATTTAGGCGCGGGGCTTTTTTTTTGTTTTAGCTAAAGCTTACCTCAAAAGTGCTTTCCGTTTACTGCCCATCAACTCAGGTGACTTCGATCTACTTGGCATTAAATATAATGGTCAATATTATTATGACAAATGCTTGCCATTTGGTTCGAAACTTTCTTGTGCTCTATTTAACAAATTTAGCACGTTTTTGCATTGGCTGCTGGCTAAGGCATCTGGTAACCATAACATAATACATTACCTTGACGATTTTTTATTTGCGGGGACATCTCAAGATGACACATGTAGACACACTTTACAGGTATTTCACCAAGTTAGTGACCGGCTTGGTGTCCCTATCGCTCCAGACAAGACAGTTCAGATAACTACTTGTTTAGTTTTTCTAGGTGTTGAATTCGACACCTTATCCATGCAGATGCGATTGCCTCAAGATAAATTGACAGAGTTGGTTAAGATAATACAGGACTGCATTGGCACTAAGAAAATTACCCTACGTGACTTGCAATCTATTATTGGGTCATCAAACTTTGTTTGTCAGGTCGTAGTCGCAGGTCGAGCTTTCATTAGGAGGCTAATAGATGCTACTATTGGAGTTAGGAGGCCTAATTTCAAAATTAGGGTGTCTACTGCCATGAAGTTAGATTTGGAGATGTAATGGAGTTACTATATTTCCTGATAGATTTTGGGTTGCTAATGAAACTATTAATTTTTACACAGATATTGCTGGTGGTCAGTCAGGTGGTTTTGGTATTTTTTTAAGGGCAAGTGGGCTTTTGGGAGATGGCCGCACCAATGGTCTGTGCTAGGTAGGCTTCAGGATTTGACGTTCTTGGAAATGTCCCCGGTGGCTGCTGCTCTATCAGTGTGGGGGCCATTACTGGCAAACAAAAGGATATTGTTTCATATTGATAACCAAGCAGTAGTTTATATCATGAATAAACAAATATCCAGATGTCATGGTTTTTGGTCAGGCGATTTGTGCTTCAAACCCTAACATTTAATATCATATTCAGAGCCGAGTATATAGATACAAAATCAAATGCCATAGTAGATTCAATTTCTCGTTGTCAGTGGTTTCGATTTCGAGCATTAGCACCTCAGGCAGATCCAGTGCCTACCCCCCACCCCCAGAAATATGGCAGGTTTAAGGGAAGAGGCTAGCAGACTACTGCAGTCATCTGTGGCTGACAAAACTTGGCAGACCTATAATACAGCGTGTAAAAGCTTCAGTCAATTCAGGTATCAATTCCAATTACCAGTTGTTTGGCCTGTCCCACTAGATCACATTGTGCAATTTTTAGCATACTTGCCTCTTAAAAGGTCGGTCACCCTCTTGTATGAGAACATATATGTGTGGTTTGTCTTACATGTTCAAAATTCAAGGTCTTGCGGACAATGACAAATCCTTCTTGGTCACTAAGATTTTGGAGGGAGCAAACAGACTCGAGACACTCGAGCTCCAATTACATATAACATCCTTGTCAAGATTATGCAGGCACTGGGCAACATTTGTACACCAAGCTACGAAACTTGCCTATTTCAGGTTGCATTTAACTTGGCGTTTTTTGGATTCCTGCGCGTAGGCGAATTAACAATTACATCACTTAAGAGTTCTGGCTTAAGACCATTGTGACGTAGTAACATCGACATTGTTAGATTCAATGGCCGTCGCTTGATTAAGCTTACAATTCGACAATCCAAAACTGACCAGTCAGGTTGGTCATGTACTTTGTTTCTTTCAGAAACAGGGGATGTTGTCTGTCCTGTATCCGCACTTGGCCAGTATATATAAGTCAGAAACACCACATTATCATCCAATAGTCCGCTGCTGGTGCATGTTGACAGTAATCCCCTCACGCGTTATCAGTGTGCTGCTCTCTTGTCTAAATCTTTGCGTTTTTGTCATATTAGCACTGCACGTTTTAAATCCCATTCCTTTCGTATTGGAGCTGCCACTGAGGCAGCAATGAGGGGCATTCCAGATCAAACAATCAAGCAGTGGGGAAGGTGGAAGTCGAGCGCTTACACCACATATATTAGATTTCCCTAATTCCAATTATTTACCAGCATTTGCTTACTTCATATTTACTAACAAACCTCAAGTTTTATTGGTAGAAAGAACATCATTTGGGTGTTTGATTCTTCAGTTGTCTACTGGGCTGCACGCAGTGCCAACAAACGTCCAGGAGGGAAGCACCTGAACTTGCAACTGACCAACGCCAGCACACTGTGGTTTAGAACTAGGGGAATGAAATGGGAAGACTTTGACTCTTTGTTCGAACAAAAGTTAAAAACATATCCTCCCCCAGACTACCTGGTTGTACATCTGGGTTCCAATGATGTAGGAATTGTTCCTGTATTGGAACTTTTCCATTGCATCAAATGTTCGTTTTTAAGATGCAAATTGTTAGCCCCAAACTTGACAATCATATGGTCTGACATGCTACCACGTTTGTATTGGCACAGTGTCAAAGATGCATCTAAGGTCGAGGCCGTCCGCAAGAATGTTAACCGCAAGGTCAAACAGTTTTTAAAACGACACCCTTCAATCACATTTGCCGACAAACAGCTGTTCAGGTACGATGGAACCCATCTTAATGAGTTGGGTAACTTTGTATTCCTCAATAATTTACAAGGGGGACTGAAGACCTTCTGTTGTCTAAGCAGAACATCAAGGTCTGTCCCGATGAAATATAGATTTGTTAGCTCTCCCTCATGGCTTAAACTATATTTCTTCTCCTAAAAGTTGGGATTTCAAGTTAGCTTATTATCAAACTAATTATCATGGTTATAGCTGATAACGCTTGGTGGCGGGTGGGCTTGTATAGACAAGCCCATTTGGCGGAATTCGGGGATTACCATAAATGAGGATTTCTCTTATGTCTGGTTCAAAACTCTGGATAATCTATCCTCAGCACTGGGGAGGAGTTGGGGTCACCTCAGTGGTACCTGAGGGACTGGCTCGATCATTGCTGTACGTAAGTTTTTGGGTTTACCCCTGGGGGTCTTAACCAAGGTGTTCACCAGGGGAGACAGGATAGAGTTAGGGCTCGAGTCAGAACTGAAATTCTTAATTGTATGTGGCGTTCACTCTTGAAAGGGGGTACCAAGAGGTATGTTCCCATCACAGTTACCTGTGGGGGCGCTTTGCGCCAGTGTCAAAGGGAAGTAATCCCTGGGTGCTTAGTGATCCCCCGGGTTGGCCGCAGAGGTAGATTTTAATTCTAAATGAATTGTGCCAAACACTCGCCACCAAATGGTACAGTTTGTCAATAATTTTTTCAAATTTTACTGTTTCTTATCCTTTCTGCATCATGGATTAATCTCTCTCTCTCTCTCTCTCTCTCTCTCTCTCTCTCTCTCTGTGTGTGTGTGTGTGTGTGTGTGATTTTCCCGGAATGATAAAAAGGTGTTTTGTTTGCTAATAAGAGATTCTTGTGGCCAAATTTCGCTGTGATTTGGTGCATGATTTAAATATCCTAAAAGATTCAGATATAAACGTTCAAATTTTTTAGAAAAAAATATTTATGAAAATTGAAAACATCATTTGTTAATTTTTTTAATCTTCGGACAAATTTTTTCAAAAAACGTGTCAGTTAGAAAAGAGATAGATCAAAGAAATATATTATAAGAAGAAATTGAAACGAAATGTCAAAACTTTAGATATAATCACTATTTTCAATCTGGAGAAAAAAGTACCGATCCCGATCAAAATTGATAGAAATTACTAAAATAGTCATATTGTTGCTAACTGTTTGCACTGTTCATCAAGAAATTAGTTTCCCTTATAAATTAGTTTAATTTGTAAACAATTTTACATCAAGGAAATGCAGTTTTCTGATTATGTTCTCTATGACTACTTTTTTATAATTCCGATCGGGCTTGGTTCAGATTAGAAAAATCGCAATATTTCAAGTTTGACCATTTCTTTTCAATTTCTTTTTAAAATATATTTCTCTGATATATAATTTTTCTACTTGACATTTTATTAGATTTTATCTGTAGATTTAAAATATATTAACAATTAACGTTCTCAAATTTCATATTGTTTTTATTCTAAAATTTAGAACGTCTATCTGAGTCATTTAGACATGTTTTCTTGGATATTCATATTATGCATCAAATCACAGCAAAATTTGAACTGTAAGAGTATCTTATTTGCAAACAAAGTACTCTTTTTGTCATTCCGGGATAAATCACAATACTTGAGAGTTTGTATAACTTTTTCGATTGTGAAATCATACTTCATAAGAGGTGTTTTAACGAGCCATTCAATAAAAAAAATAGTGTAATGAGCTACTTTAAGGGATGACGTATTTGTTACTGAGAAAGTCGGGGGAATTAATTATTTAAGCGTTACGCTAACCCAAAATGAAACATTTTATATCGCAAATGAATTACTGTATTATATTAGAAATAAACTTATTCATGTTCAGTGGTTAATGCCTTTCACTGGGAGGTTGTCGGTTCAACCCCGCTTAGACCTTACAAGCCTGCAATGCAAAACTAGGTTATGACGGTTCCTTCGTTAAACACCACATTAGGAAGTGAGTCACATATCTGTTGAATAATGACTTAAAACCAAAGCCCAGTGTCACAACAGGTTTTCGTATGATAAAGAATCTTCACTGTTATATGTACGTCCTTAAGCGTCCTATTGAACCGTCACCGTTACGACCCTGGGTGTCCTACATACCTATACATAAAGAACCGTCACTGTTACGTCCCTGGATGTCCTACATACCTATACATAAAGAACCGTCACTGTTACGGCCCTGAGTTGATTGATTGAGATTTTTTCACTCATATTGAAACGTCACCAGCTGTAGGTGAAGTACCACAAATTTAGACCTATGCTTAACGCTCAGGCGGCCGTTTCACTAACCGATCGTAGATCGTAAACGTACGATTACGTTTAAGATCATTTGACTCGCACGTATACGAGCGTTTCACGAAACCTATCGTAGTCGTAACACTTACGATTGCGATTTACGTCTGACTTTTTAGAACTCTTTTCTCTATGGAGGTAGATTTAAAATTAATCCTACCATGGACAGAAATATTCATTAATTATTTCCTCATGGTTTTAAATATATCCTTATCGTCTGCAGTACCCCCATGCAAGTTGACAACAAAAATAATGGAAATTTTGAGCCCGATCTCTAGTGTAACAAAGAAAATTCCTAGAATGTTTAAACAATTGATAGAATAATTTTTATTGACTTTCATGTAACTAAAATGGGGGGAGGGGTGATATAAGAAATAACATAAAAGATTTACATTTTAGAATTTTGAATGTCATGTATCGATCATGATTTGTGGGCCAAATTTCCATCAATAAGTAAACTATGTTCAACGGATTAAAAAAAAAATAAGAAAATGAAATTATATTGATAAAAGGAAATAATAAAATGAAAATAAAATTGCACACAAGTAAAGGAAATTTTATCCTGCATCAAACCATGGATATGTACTCCGGCGTTTAATCATTGTTGTAAAATACGCTGTAACACTAATGAATATCTATTCACTTATTTGTATCAATTTCAAACAAATCATAGGCTCAATTTGTCCCTAAAATGACTTGAAATTTATTTTCCCCATGCGTTTGTCTTTTATATATTATATTTTTCCGCTTAGGCATGTAAGCATATGCTAACTTTCGTCTTTACGTGATGACGTATAATCCAGATCATTTATTAAAAATTATTATTGATATTGCACTTTATGATGATTGATTTTTATATTGTTTAACTTCCCTCTCGTAAATTTTCACTAATATGGAGACATCACCATTGCCGGTGAAGGGCTGCAAAATTTAGGCCTATACTCGGCGCTTAAGGCCATTGAGCAGGGATGGATCTTTATCGTGCCACACCTGCTGTGACACGGGACCTCAGTGTTTGCAGTTCATCCGAAGGACCGCCCCATTTAGTCGCCTCCTACGACAAGCAAGAGGTATTGAGGACCTATTCTAACCCGGAT